>NC_091284.1:639112833-639415863 GCF_032444005.1 Ranitomeya imitator
CATTTTGCGCTTTGCAGACTGCCACACATGGCAAAGTTCATGTCCAAATGCCTTTCCCAAGACCCTTGTGTGAAACACATTTTGTCCAACATGAAATACTGTCTGTGTTCCTTTCTTGACCCTTGGTACAAGGAGAAATTTGCTTCTCTCATGTCGGAGGCAGACGTGCTATTTTCAGTGCATGTATGATAGAGGGCCATTTGTGGAACACTTGTAAAAAAGATTACCCTCAGATAATGCTGCTGGCAAGGTTCTGGTTTTTTTCACACACAAGGACTATAAGGGAGGACCACGCAAACCAGGTGCAACCCAGGAAGGGGGAAATGTCCACCAACTGACACATTTTCATGAGACCGTCATATCAGCATGGGTTATCTGTGGATTTAACTATGATGAAGAGGGAGAAGTTGACCTAGATAGTTAAGGACTACTTAAGTGACTATACCAGCATCCTTCATTATTCTTTAGTAACTTTAACTATTGGATGTCGAAGCTCCAAATTTGGCACAACCTCTACTTCTACACCTTGGAGGTGCTGCCATGCCCTGCTGCAAGAGTGTTGTCTGAGCTGGTTGTTAGTTTGGTGCATGCAATCAAAATGTATAGGGGTACACGCCTGTCAAAGGAAGATGCAGAGAGGATTAACGCCCACATAACCAGTCCAGAGACAAGAGAGCTGAACATAATCTCAGAACTGGATCATGACAATTTTGTTCATGAAATCACCTCTTCCTCCGCCTCCTCCTCTTTCTTCTGCAGCAAGTATTTGGAGGTCATATATGTACTCCCCACTTAGCTCCTGCTTTGTACTTTGTGAAAAATTGGCACATTGTGCAATGTTGAAGCTTGTACTCCCTATTTATTCCCTTGCTTACACACTCCAACAGCGGAGTAATGAAGATTATTGCCCCTGCTAAATTGATGGGTACGAATATCTCTACCCAGATTGTGCCAGTCACACAACTGCTAGACAAATATAAGATATTTTAAGTGGAAAATACCAGAGAACTGCAGCATGTACTTGAAATGATCACATCACCCAGGTGTCTGCCTTTCACCCACCCACCCACCCTCCTTCCTTCCCTCCTATTAAATCTCTCACTACTAAATTCCCCAAAACCAATAATTTTGACATTCTTCAGCTCTTATTAGAGCTTTTTGGAATTATTATTATTTATTTATTTATTTATTTATTTATTATCGGGCGATTTATTCCATGGTGCTTTACATGTGAGGAGGGGTATAAATAACACTCACTATAACTTTCTGTCTCTTACACTCCTTTCACTCTCCCCTTGCTCATATTACTCTCTCACTACACTGTTTCCAGCTGAAATGTGCACAAGATATCATTGGCATAGTTTAAAAAGTCCCTATAATGCTGGAAGGCCAGAAAATCACAATAGTGCCACACCAAAGATGGCGCCAGCATTACTGTGATTGGCAAGCCAGCCCAGCATGTTCACTGGCTGCAAATAAAGCTCCAAGCATACTAGGCGGGTCACTTGGATATACTTAGGCAAATACCTAATAACTTGCTGAGTAATGAATATCCCGAATACCATACTATTCGTGCCGAATGTATTCACTCATCACTAGTCAAAATCACTATTTATTGAATTGAAAGTTGAGACATTATCTCACAGTCCAGATTCACCACCAAGAGGCTGTTGCATTTCCTGATTTTGCTTTTATACAGGCTATGATGTTCTCTTCTGATTGGCTGAGCTATTGTCACAAAAGCATTGTTTGTGGCAGCCTTCCAGCTCTTAATAGAGCTTTCACAGACAGTTTAGAGCAAGCCACTCTGTTGTTCTTTATCCCAGGAGTAACCGTGGCCTTCTCCCTTTAACTATTGTATAGGGATCTTCACACAGGGACCCCTGGACTCGGGTCACAATGTCAGTTGTTGTCCAGTGGAACGAGCTGGCTATAAATATGGTCACCATGCTGGTTCGATACTATGTGGTCATGTCTAAAGGTACCTTCACACATAACGATATCGTTAAGGATATCGTTGCAACGTCACGCTTTTTGTGACATAGCAACGATCCCGTTAACGATCTCGTTAGGTGTGACAGTGACCAACGATCAGGCCCCTGCTGGGAGATCGTTGGTCGTGGGGAATGATCAGGACCTTTTTTTGGTCGCTGATCACCCAGCTGTCATCGCTAGATCCGCGTGTGTGATGCCGATCTAGCGATGTGTTCACCTGTAACCAGGGTAAACATCAGGTTACTAAGCGCTGGGCCCCGCTTATTAACCCAATATTTACCCTGGTTACCATTGTAAAAGTAAAAAAAAAAGCACTACATACTCACATTCCGATGTCTGTCACGTCCCCTGGCGTCCACAGGGTTAAAACTGCTTTCGGCAGGAGCGCTGCTAATGCACGCGCTCTGGCCGAGAGCTTCCCTGCACTGACTATCAGTGCCGGCCGTAAAGCACAGCACAGCGGTGACATCACCACTGTTACTGCAGGCGCTGACACAGTGCAGGGAAGCTTCTCGGCAGCAGCGCGTGCATTTGCAGCGCTCCTGCCGAAAGCAGTTTTAACCCTGTGGATGCCGGGAGACGTGACAGACATCAGAATGTGAGTATGTAGTGTTTTTTATTTTTACTTTTACAATGGTAACCAGGGTAAATATGTTTACCCTGGTTACCCGGGGACTTCGGCATTGTTGAAGACAGTTTCAACAATGCCAAAGTCTTTCCCCGGATCGTTGGTCGCTGGAGAGAGCTGTCTGTGTGACAGTTCCCAAGCGACCACACAACGACTTACCAAAGATAACGGCCAGGTCGTTTCGCTGGTCGTGATTGTTGGTAAATCGTTTAGTGTAAGGGTACCGTCACACAGTGGCATTTTGATCGCTACGACGGCACGATTCGTGACGCTCCAGCGTCGTAACAATATCGCTCCAGCGTCGTAGACTGCTGTCACACTTTGCAATGTACGACGCTGGAGCGATAATTTCATGACGTATGTGCGATGTAGAAGCCGTTGGTTACTATGCGCACATCGTATACAATATCGTGCACACCTTTGTTACACCATGCGATCATGCCGCCACAGCGGGACACTAGACGACGAAAGAAAGTTTCAAACGATCTGCTACGACGTACGATTCTCAGCGGGGTCCCTGATCGCAGGAGCGTGTCAGACACAGCGAGATCGCTGGAACGTCACAGATATATCGCTCGAACGTCACAAATCGTGCCGTCGTAGCGATCAAAATGCCACTGTGTGACGGTACCCTAACGGTACCATAAGACAAAATCAGATAGCAAGTGGGTGGTCAAAACACAAGTTGAAGTTAGAGAACAGTATAAATCAGGATTATACAACAGTAACAAAGAACAGACCTATAGATAAGATAATCAGAACTTTTGACTGGCAGTGAAAATCAAAGCTTCAAGATTTTAAATTGCTGACAGCTTCGCCTGGAAGGAATGATAACAAACAAACCAAAATTTGGCTCACAGCTCCAAGATTAAGCAGCACCAAAAGTCCCAGAAAAGTGTACTACTGTACAGTGGCCAAAGCAAAAGCAAAGGAGGCATGAATCGATTTGATGGTTGCAAGGCAAACAAAGGTCATGTGATCCTTCTCTGGCTGTCAAAATTCTTCTGAAATGCATAACTTGATGGCAACAATTTTAAGGCTGTTAAATTGAAGCCAATGTTCAGAATTCATTGAGTTTAGAAATTAAAAAAAAAAAATCACACTTCTCTTTTGAATACCAAACAAGATTGTATTTCTAAGGGTTTCATTGCACATGTTTACAATTTAATAAAATGTAAAATAATTAAAAGTTTTCAAAATATTCAACAGGTAATTTTCCAGGTATTTTCATTTGCTAATGATTTTCATGGCCTAAAAATAATGACAATTAAAATGTTACAATCATAAATTGTTCTGATTAAAAATAAAACAGATATATAATTGGTAGCATTCACAGTCTTTATTAGAGTGATACAACTTGATAGGAAATCAAGATGAGCAAACAATGTTAATTTATTTGCTGTTATATGTATGATTTATAGTTTCCATAATATATCAATACTAACAGTAAAGTACCAATTAGTCAAAAAGTGTCCAAGTGGCATTAAGAATGACAAAAGGTCATGCCCTCAACTAGTAAAAAAATCTCTGAGGTAACATTACATGATTGTTACAGTTACAGGTCTGACATATTGCTCGGGGCTCAACTCACCCTTTCACAGGAATATATGTTCTATTGGTTTGAAAACTAAAACATTGATTCAAAAATTGTGTCAATAATGACCAGCTGGAACTGTTTCAGAATATATTTAAAAAATGGTTATCACATGCTGATTAGCAGCACAATAAACCTGGATGGGTAAATCACCAGGATAGGTAGTTTTTTTTTAATTCACTCCACTGAAATTTAAAACAGTTTTAGAAAAATCAATGTACTGTGTTTATTTTCCAATACACGAGTTATGATAGCTCACATAAAAAAAATTTGACTCTCATGATTAGAACAGAAAAATAATTTCCAAGTTCTGGATTTGCAGATTTTTTCACATTTGCAGTATCCTAATTCATTTTTGATCTCAAGATAATGACAACTGGCACAGTCACTCCATGTAAAGCGCAGCATAAAAAAGGGATATTTTAAGTTCTTCATTAGTTGAAAGCCAGAAGAAATGGAGTACATGATATCCACCAAGAGTAGTAAAAGGTTTTATTAAGCAAAATTACACACATGAAGTATAAGCCGCACAAACTGGCAAAAGGAGGGGACTAGGTGTTGAGACATGCTTATACAGCAAGGGAGAGACAGAGAGACAAAATAGTAATCAGAGGTAAGTAAGGTCACAACCCATGTAAAGAAAGTATAAGAACATAGGTAGCAAAAGGTGCAAATAGACTGGTGAATAGGCAAAAAATGAAGAATTCAATGGAACACCAGACTTATATCCACCAGCTTACCCATTGTATCTGGTAGTGTCAGTGCGTCCCCCTGCTGATCCCCATACACGAGTTTCATGGATGCTTTTTCACTCCCCTTTTTGAAAAAGAACCTTTTTTTACCTGTTTTCTTATACTTTCTTTACATGGGTTGTGACCTTACTTACCTCTGGTTACTCTTCTGTCTTTGTCTCTCTCTCTTTCTGTATCAGCATGTCTCCACACTTATTCCCCTCCTTTTGATTATTATTATTAATATTATTATGTATTTATATAGCACCATTTATTCCCTGATGCTGTACATGAGAAAAGGGTTATGTACAGAGTTATAGATATCGTTTACAGTAAACAAATTTACAATGACAGACTGGTACAGAAGGGAGAGGACCCTGTCCTTGTGGATTTACATTCTACATGATCATGGGGAAGAGACAGAATGTCTGGGGTGCGGCAGCTCTGGTGGTGAGGTGGCAGCTCTGGTGGTAGTGAGGCAGCAGCTCGGGTGATGGTGAGGCGGCAGCTCGGGTGGTGGTGAGGTGGCAGAATGGTTATTGCAGGCTGTAGGCTTTCCTGAAGAGATGGGTTTTCAGGTTCCGCCTGAAGGATCCAAGGGCGGTGGATAATCAGATGTGTTGTGGCGTGGAATTCCAGAGGATGGGGGATATTCGGGAGAAATCTTGGAGGCGGTTGTGTGAAGAACGAATAAGTGTGGAGGAGAGTGGGAGGTCTTGGGAAGATCGAAGATTATGTAAGGGAAGATATTGGAAGATTAGTTCAGAGGTATAGGGATTGGACAGGTTGTGGATGGCTTTGTAAATCAGTGTTAGTAGTTGGAACTGGATTTGTTGGGTATTTGGGAGCCAGTGGAGAGATTTAAAGAGTGGAAAGAGTGGAGAAGCAGGGGAGTAATGAGGGGAAAGGTGGATTAGCTGGGCAGCAGAGTTGAGGACAGACTGGAGTGGTGCAAGAAAGTTAGCGGGGAGGCCACAGAAGAGGGTGTTGCAGTAATCGAGGCGGGAGATGATGAGGGCAGTATGTATGGCTTATACTTCATGTATGTAATTTTGTTTAATAATACTTTTGGGATTTTACTTTTCTTGGTGGTTTTCATGTACGCCATTTCTTCTTGTTTTCATATCTATGGGAATATTCCATCAGCTCATGTAAATTTTGCATTCATGCATCTATTTTGGGAGCGAGGTTGCAGCCTTGCATGGCCTTGGTATTTTGAATTGCTTATCTTGAGTTCTGTTTTAAGTTCTTCATTAGTTATTGGAATTAAAAATAATACTTTTCCATCAAAAAAACGTTGTAAAGACAGAATACACATTATTTTTTTCTGTTTTTGTGTCTAATATTTTTGCGCAAATATTAGGCATGTCTGCTGCATTGTAGTAGATAGAAGAAAGTTAACTTCCACTTATGACCCTCCTATACAGTTCACTCACCCCCCACCCCACCCTCAACTAATTCCTCTTTGGCAACTAAGTGAAATTAGAAGAATTTTGTCTTTCCATTAATTTTGCACCATAAAAATTAGCAAAATAATTATCAGTGGAATAATCTTTGCAGTGTTAATTTTTGACTGGGGACAATACAATGTTCTTCAAACATTTAAAAACAGGATTGGCAGGCATCCCTGATATTTTTGATATTGATCATTTTCATATCCCATATTTTTGTCCAAAATTGATTGGACTGGAGAAGTAGCACGTTCTCTCATATTTCTGAGACTCTATGGTAGATATTGACTGTGGTACTGTGGGATAAATTGCTAGTATCATTGCTTTCTTTGACTCTGGCTTTTAAACTGGGAGTCTGATTGTCAATCACAATTAGGCTCCCAGCAGCATACTGTCTTCAGCTTCTGATTCTGTAATTTCATATGGACATAAAATTATATCCTTTTGGGGCTAGTTTACTGCAATTAAGAGATGAGACTAATGATGCTTGTTTTCTCAACTATTTCTGTATCTTTTACACTGTGCACATTCTTCTTTCACCTTAGTATAAAACAATTATATTTGCTCTAATCTGTTGCTTCAAAATTAGCATGAAATTGCTTCCAGATTGTGAGTCTTGGTTTCTCAAATCTGACAGCTTGTAAGCTGCCGTTGAATATTTTTTAAGTATTGTGACCTAATTATTCTCCCATTGTAGACAAAAGTAACTTTATTGACTTAGTTGGCAGTCGATAACATACTATACATGCTGGCTCTATTCTTTCTTAGTTCTATGTTTTTTACTTAACCTCTCAAATTGCCTAATTTTATACCAGTACAACTGAAACATTGATTACATTGTATTGAAATAAAGAGTGTTACACTGGACTCCGGTACAGTATGCTCATTAGTTTATGACAGTATGCTCATTAGTTTATGACTGTTTTTAAAACAGTCTACAATTGTCGGTGAGTAAGGAGACCAATTGCTTGAGTTCTGGTAGAGAAATATTGTCCAATTCATGTCTGATGCATGATTCTAGCTGCTCATCAGTCTTGGGTTCTGGTTGCCAATTTTTTTGTTATACAACTTGTCAAAATGTTTTTTTTTATTGCTGAAAGGTCTGGACTGCAAGTAGGTCAGATTATTATCACCACTTTTCTCCGGAAAAGCCATGCTGTTGGGATGTATATATAGTATGTGGTTTATCATTGGCTTACTGGAATATGCAAGGCCGGAAAAATGGAAAGTTCCAGCTTCATAACATTCCAAAATTTTATTCCATGCTATAAAAATTGATTCACATTATTAAAGAGAAATAGCAATGTGTTTCGAACGCACCCACAGCGTTTTTTGTCAGCTCCTCAGGAAGAACGTAGTGGGTGCGTTTGAAATGTGTTGCTATTTCTCTTTGATAACATGCATACATTTTTATAACATGAAATACAGTTTTGGAATTTTATAAAGCTGGAACCTTCCTTTTTCCCTGTATTCACAAAGTGGTATCTTGAACTCCGTGCTTCATGACACCTAAAGTCTGGGGGTAGGCTGTTTTTTTTTACTTTGTCTTCTGGGTGGGATCTTATGTTGTTCTAAGACCTCTATGTATTGCGAAGCATTGATAGTGGCTTTCAAGATGTGTAAACTGCCTGTGCCATAGGTACAAAAACAACAAAATACCTTCAGAGATAAAGGCTTTTAAACGGTGCATTGATAACAAGCTGGATGGTCCCTCTGTTCTTGAGTCTGTATGACATGGTGTCCATGATTTCCATAAGCGATTTCAAATTTTGAATAATTTAACTACAGAACAGATTTGCCTAATCCTAAAGAAGACTTCAGCGTTTCTGGAGTGTGAAGTGCTTTTACTTGCATTTTTAGATGGCCCGGTGAATTTTTCTCACCGACAATGACTCCTGGAAGTATCCCTCAGCAAATTCAGTAATTTGCATAATGGAATCATTCCTATTTTAATGCCACCTAAGGGACCATATATCATTAGCATCCAATATTGACCTTCATCCTTGTCCATTGTGCACATGGATTTCTTAATTTCTTAAAAATATTTGAATTTTTTGATGATTACACACTGTAGATTGTGATATGCTTATAATCTTTGCAATTTTACATTAAGGAACAATTTTCAAAAATTGTTTAACAAATTGTAGATGCTGATGTTCATAGATTAGTTAATCCCTTACCATCTTTTCTTTTGAATGACTTTTCCTCTCCGACATGCTCTTTTATACAGTTATGTGACTTAGTTGAAAATTAGCCCTACAGATATCTTTCTTTAGTACCAATTACTTTTCCAGCCTTGTGTTAATTTTTTTTTTTTAAATGTGATTCTGATATAAATTTCTAAATGAGTTGATTTTTTCTTTTATGTCTTCTTTGTCCTGTTGGGAATAAAATTATTATTATTATTATTATTATTATTATTATTATTATTATTATTATTATTATTATTATTAATATAGCGCCATTTCTTCCATGATGCTTTACATGTGAAAATATGGCTATAAGCGATTTCAAAATAATCTCATTCTTGTTTTCTTTACATTTTATACAGTATTCCAACTTTTTGGGAATTTATGTTGTATGTAATATTCTATAGTATAGTTTATTTGACCAGAAATAATATTTGTGTGACAGTAGACAGATTGTACCAAAATGATAAAAAATAAAGTTAGGTTCATTTTAAATCCACATATCATTTTTAAACCAGCTACATTAAAGTTATACTTACCAATACTGTAAACTACATAACACACTTATATGTAATAAACTTCATGCAACAGACAGATGGTAAGGGAGAAAGCAACATGTTAATAAAGTCAATGTTGTGCATTGATATTTGACACATCTGCTAAGGGATTTAAATTTATAACATTACAGTCAACTTGATACATAGGCTTCATAACACACAACTGGATGGATGCTGTACAAAAAATGTTAAGTTTATCGCATTGAAGCCAATACAAATTATGCAAGCATTAAACAAACTGCAGATCCTTGTGGGTAAAGTTTATATTGTGTTTCTCAATTTGGCATTTGCAAAATATCTTCTAAAATATTTCTCCACACGCTTCCTGTGTTTCTTATGCATTATTCATCAATGCTTTTTTAAAATATGAATTTTTAACAACATTTAACTCAAAGGTAATAAAGCAGAAGATGAAAGAAGAATTCTAGCTATAAACTGTAAAATATACCACAATATATGCATGCACTAATTCTGTAGAAAATTAACACCTACTGCATTGGGGTCAACCAAAGATTTCCTTTTCTACTCCCCTCTTATCTCCTTTTCCCACAAATGCATACAAGATTTCTCTCGCGCATCCCCCCTACTCTGGAACTCTCTACCACAACACATCAGACTCTCGCCTACCATTGAAACCTTCAAAAAGAACCTGAAGACCTACCTCTTTTGGGAAGCCTACAAACTGCAGTAACCACCTATCGACCAAACCACTGCACGACCAGCTCTATCCTCACTTACTGTATCCTCACCCATCCCTTGTAGATTGTGAGCCTTCGCGGGCAGGGTCCTCACTCCTCCTGTACCAGTTATGACTTGTATTGTTCAAGATTACTGTACTTGTTTTTATTATGTATACCCCTCCTCACATGTAAAGCGCCATGGAATAAATGGCGCTATAATAATAAATAATAATAATAACCAAAGTGGACAAAAATTATAAACAAAATATGTCAGAACTTGATCACTGAATAGTAAGCAATTAAAAATGAAATGTTGGATATCTACTAATTGTTTTATTGGTCTTTGAGTATACTGAAAGGAGTCTTGAGCACAAAATGACTGTTTAAACCAATATCCTTTGACATGGCTAAACAGTTTAGTGTACCTGTCTATCTTCTTGCTATACATCAATTGTTGACCCCTTCTCCTTTGAATGACAGTTCTGGCTTTATAGGAGTTAGATGAGAGTGAAGATCGATAAAAGCAAGTAGGTTGAAAGGCACAATGAGCACCTATACTTAATTTAAACAATGATCTTGAGGTGACAGACTTCCTTCAATTTTACAGTAGATTCTTTGAAGATTTATCCTAAAAACTCTGAAAAGGTACAATTTTTAAAGATCACATATGAATGAAAATTGCATATGATGTTTATTACAACAATGTATAACCAGTCCCAACATTTTTTGATGTGTGGAAATAATTATGCAAAGTACGAATGCTTTGAAAAATAGAAATGTTATAGATTGTATAAATTAAACAAAATGCAAAATGAATAAACAAATAATAAATCTAAATCAAATCAATAATTTTTGTGACTACTTACCTGATTTTGCCTTTCAAACAGCACTAGTTCTTTCAATTACATTTGTAATGCAACTTCACACTTGTAAGGAACCTTCACTTTTAGAGATGAGCTGATCTGGTGAGATTAAAATTTGCCAAATCATGCAAAGTCTACAAAGAGTTGATTCATTGTAAATCTATTCTCTGCAAATTGAATCTCCTTTATTGTGCTGTGGGCTTTGGAAAGACAGCGGGGGGAAAAAAAATTTGTAAACTTAAAAAAGCAAACTAATGCTCATGTGACTGCTCACCTACAGTCACTGTCCCAGTATTGTCCTTGGCAACATTTTTTGACCCCTTTCCCACATCGGTATTAATAATACTCTGATGGTATTGCCGCTTTCAGAATCACCCTATCTATCAATAAAAAAAGGAATGACATGATCGCTAAACGACGTAGCCAGAAAAAAGTCAACAGGGATAATAGGTTACAAGCCACGGGGCAGTGCCATTACTGATATTAATGCCCTATTAGGGGCCTCTCTCATGCATGGTGATGAGATTTGGCTTGTATGCTTACCTTTTTGGTACATCATTTTAGAATCTTATTATATTTCTTCTTTCCTGCACTTAAAAATTATTGTGTTTAAGTCATCTTATTATTTAATTTTCTGTTGCACAGGGCCTACCACTCTATTTTTTGGAGGTTGTGTGTGCAGTCATGTGCTTTGACTTTTAATTGTTTAATTGTTATTTATAGTCTGCATGAATACTATTACTTTGTACATTTCATTCCGATGATCCTTTTTGTGTAGCATGGTCTTTCTCTTCTTGTTCTTTGAGCAGTGGCAATGGCAGTGGCCTTGGAAGAAGTTGTGTAGTATAAAAATATAATGTGAAAGACATATCTGGCAGTGTAGGGCCAGAAATAGCAGCTCTGGCAGAAGCACTACACTGTTGCCCTATAAAACATGCCACAAATCCAGGGAATGTGTACCTGTCATGACTTTGCGGTGACAAATGACAAAATACAGCAAGGCACGCAATGAGATTTCTGAAAGTGTAGCTCCTGCTGCAGGAGCAGTATAATGTAAATGACATGATGGATAAAGAGTAGGTGTTCAACTAAAGATACCGTCACACTCAGCAACTTTCCAACGATCACGACCAGCGATACGACCTGGCCGTGATCATTGGAAAAACCTTGTGTGGTCGCTGGAGAGCTGTCACACAGACAGCTCTCCAGCGACCAACGATGCCGAAGTCCCCGGGTAACCAGGGTAAACATCGGGTTACTAAGCGCAGGGCCGTGCTTAGTAACCCGATGTTTACCCTGGTTACCATTGTAAATGTAAAAAATAAAAAACACTACATACTTACATTCCGGTGTCTGTCGCGTCCCCCGGCGTCAGCTTCCCTGCACTGTGTAAGCGCCGGCCGTAAAGCAGAGCGGTGACGTCACCGCTGTGCTCTGCTTTGCGGACGGCCGGCGCTGACACAGTGCAGGGAAGCTGACGCCGAGGGACGCGACAGACACCGGAATGTAAGTATGTAGTGGTTTTTTTTTTGTACATTTACAATGGTAACCAGGGTAAATATCGGGTTACTAAGCGTGGCCCTGCGCTTAGTAACCCGATGTTTACCCGGGTTACAAGTGAACACATCGCTGGATCGGCGTCACACATGCCGATTCAGCGATGTCAGCTGGTGATCCAGCAATGAAATAAAGTTCCAGACTTTCAGCAATGACCAGCGATGTCACAGCAGGATCCTGATCGCTGCTGCGTGTCAAACACAACAATATCGCTATCCAGGACGCTGCAACATCACGGATCGCTATCGTTATCATTCTAAAGTTGCTGAGTGTGACGGTACCTTAATGTGGAACTGGCAGCTTTAGAATAGTGGAAAAGACAATGGAGAGGCAATCAGATGGTATGTCTAATCTAATCATTGGCATCTGTTGTAGACGAATGAAAGTTTGCAGTCATCCATGACAAATTCATTTTGATTTAGATAAGATTTTCTATGGTTGGTGAGGTTGTCTTGGTTTGACCCCATGATAAAGTGATGCTGAAGCCATAATAAAATACCCTCACTGACAGTACACAGGAGGCTGGACATAGCAGAACACCCATAGCAAACATTGTTATTGCCACCTTTGCATTAGCAAGGTTTTGTATCCATGATTGTTATGCAATAAAGATGATACTTTTGTTTCATTCCTTGAAAGTGCCCCTTTTTTCTCTAGTGTAGTGCAGCGGTATCCACACTGTGCAGTGATGAGGCACTGACCCTTGAAAGTTCAAAACAAAAGTCACTTTAATGCTCAACTCACACAGCACAAGATATCCTATCTATATATATAATTGTCTAAGGGTTTTTCCGTCTGTCTGTCCTGGAAATCCCACGTCTCTGATTGGTCGAGGTCGCCAGGCCTTGACCAATCAGCGATGGGCACAGTATCGACGTAGAAATCCCGCGTCTCTGATTGGTCGAGGCCTCCAGGCCTCTACCAATCAGCGACGGGCACAGCGACGATGATGTCATAAAGAACGTAGAAATCCCACGTTTCTGATTCAGCGACGGGCACAATATCGACGTAGATGTCATAATGGTTGCCATGGCGATGATGATGTCATAAAGGTTGCGTCAACCAATCAGTGACGGGCACAGTCTGCCGCAAATTCTGGAATCATCATTGTCCATATACTACGGGGACATGCATATTCTAGAATACCCGATGCGTTAGAATCGGGCCACAATCTAGTGGATAATAGCCGGGAACCATATCTTTGGTTTTCAGTCAATTAACACGCCCATCCCAAGACCTGTTGCTGTGGGTGACAGCATCGCTGTATACGCTGTGGGTGCCAGGCCCTTCAGCTCCCTTGGCTGTTTGGCTCCGCTTGCCTCTGTTGCCTCACACAGGTGGAGCTCTGCAGAGTCTCTTGCTCTGCACTCCTGCAAACCCCAAACTGAGAATGACACTGAATCTGACACACCCAAACCCTTTACTGCAGGGATTTTAACTGGAATTTGTGGCCAGAAACCGGAGAACAAGGAGGAAACCCATGCAAATACATGGAGAGCATACAAACACCTTGCAGATGTTGTCCTTGGTTGGATTTGAACATAGGAACGCAGTGCTGCAAGCCACAGTCATGCTTATGCATGCGCAAGAAGCGTATCATTATGTCCTCCCATTGGCGACTGTGTCACATGACCGAGGGTTGCCAATGGGTTGGCCGATCAGGTTATGGCAGCTTCTAATCTCTCATGGAGTCTATGGGAGCAAGCCAAAACTAAAAAAAAGGTTCAAAAATAGTAAAAAAATATAAAAAATAAAAGCTCAAATCACCCCCCTTTCACCCCGTTCAAAACAAAGCAATAAAAAATATACATATTGCATATTGCCGCATTCAGAATTGCCAAGTTTATTAATTTTAAAAGAGAATTAATCCAATCGGTAAATGGCGTAGAGAGAAAAAAAATCGAAACTCCAGAATAATGGTTTTTTTGGTTGCTGCAATATTACAATAAAATGTAATTACAGGCGATCAAAAGATTCTATACACACGAAAATGGTATCAATGAATATGTCAGATCGATGTGCAAAAAATAAGCCCTCACCTAGTGCCAGATCCCCAAAAATAGAGACGCTATGGATCTCAGAAAATGGCAATTTTTTTTTTACAAACACTTGGAATTTTTTTTTACTACTTAAATATACCATATATACTCGAGTATAAGCCGACCCGAGTATAAGCCGACCCCCCTACTTTTGCCACAAAAACTGGGAAAACTTAATGACTCGAGTATAAGCCTAGGGAGGGAAATGCAGCAGCTACCGGTAAATGTCAAAAGTAAAAATTGATACCAATAAAAGTAAAATTAATTGAGACATCAGTAATTTAAGTGTTTTTGAATATCCATATTGAATCAGGAGCCCCATATAATGCTCCATAAAGTTTATAATGGGCCCCATAAGATGCTCCATATTAAAATATGCCCCATATAATCCTGCATAAAGGTTATTAATGGCCCCATAAGATGCTCCATAGACAAATTTTCCCAATATAATGCTGCACAAATGCTGATTGTGGCCCCATAAGATGCTCCATAAAGATATTTGCCCCATATAGTGCTGCACAAACCTTGATTATGGCCCTATAAGATGCTCCATACAGACACTTGCCCCATATACCGTAATGCTCCACACATGTTAATTATGGCCCCATACAGACACTTGACCCATATAGTGCTGCACAAATGTTATGGCCCCATATAGTGCTGCACAAACGTTATTGCCCCATAGATGCTCCATACAAACACTTGCCCCATAGAGTGCTGCACAAACTTTATGACCCCATATAGTGCTGCCCAAATGTTATTGCCACATAGATGCTCCATATAGACACTTGCCCCATTTGCGGTTGCTGCGATAAAAAAAAAATCACATACTCACCTCTCCATTGCTCAGGCCCCTGGCACTTTCAATATTCATCTGCTCCTCGTTCCGGTGCCGCTCCATCTTCAGCACTGACGTTCAGGCAGAGGGCGTGCACTAACCACGTCACCGCGCCCTCTGACCTGAGCGTCACTGCTGAAGATGGAGCGGCACTGGAATGGGGAGCAGGTGTATATAACGTGCAGCACTCCCCCTCCCCACTATAATCACCTGTTCCTGGTGCGGTGCAGTCCCTGCTTCCCCGATGACGCAGCTTCACCCTATACTGAGCAGTCCCCATTACCGCTCATTACAGTAATGAATATGCGGCGCCAGAGACCTGCAGGGACCGCACCAGGAGTAGGTGAGTATAATTAGACAGTCCCCGCTCCCCCTCCCTTGCCGACCACTGGGTATGACTCGAGAATAAGCCGAGAGGGGGACTTTCAGCCCAAAAGAGTGGGCTGAAAATCTCGGCTTATACTCGAGTATATACGGTAATAGAACCCAGACATGTTTGGTGTCTGTGAACTCAGAACGACCTGGAGAATTATAATTGCTGGTCAATTTTAGCATTTAGTGAACATGGTAAAAGAAAATCCAAAAAAGAGTTGTGGAATTGCAATTTCACTGCATTTTGAGATTTTTTCCAATTTTCCAGTACATGATATGGTAAATGATGCTATTAAAAAGTACAACTCGTCCCACAGAAAACAAGCCCTCACATGGCCATATTGATGGAAAAACAAAAAAGTTATGGCCGTGGTAAGAAGGGGAGCAAAAAATGGAACCGCAAAAACAAAAATACCCCTGGTCCTTATGGGGTTAATGTAGAAAACAGAATGCAAACAGCATGTCCCAGCATTAATCCTAGATTAAATAATAGATTATTAGTATTATTATTATTATTATTGTAGATCATAAAAAGCAAATCAGTTTTTCAAAGTGGCAAAGATACAAGCACAGATAAAATGGTTATCCTGCCATCAGAGAGGGGTTAGTATAGAAAGGTAGGAGACAAAAAATGCACAAATAGGGTCTTATCCCCAGGATTGTTTCCAATCAATTATGAGAGAACTGCTCACCTGGTGGTACACAGTAAAAGCGTGCAGTTGTCAGCTGCTGCAGATCAACAGGTCGGCGCTGCGACCTCTCAGAACCGTTATAAAAGATGAATGTGGATAAAATCCGCGCCAATATCTTATGTGGAATCTTCCTGAAGAAGAAGCCATGAGCTTCAAAACGCGTTGAATAAACCACACGAACATCCTATAACTATATCTGGATCCATCATTTGTCGCAGCAGCGCGGATTTTATCCACATTCATCTTTTATAACAGATCAGAGAGGGGTTGAAAGAAACCCAAAGGAATAAAGGTGACAGGAGTTTCTGTAGTTTTGGACACTGGTAATAAAGTGAAAAATGAAATCTAAATGTAGAGATAGCTAATGGTATATGCTTACTTCATGTCTATTTCTCCCAGAGAGGGCCAATTCTTTCTTTCTTGCTGTCTGTAGAGAAAATTTAAATGTGGATTCCCCATCCCCCACCAGACAATCAAAAAAGATCATTATTGTAAAATCAACACAAACATTAAGTCCTTTGCGTCCCAACAATAATTGACAGTTGATTGACAGTTCAGACCAGCAGCATGTTTATACCGCTAACTCAAAATGTGTTCTATTACAAGGTATGGGAACATGTTGTCTGTATCAAGCGCATTCTACCTGGAACATTTTGGAAATTGCGCTTTATAAATGAAATAAGCAATGATTCTTATGGTGTTCTTTAAACATCTCACAATTCATAGAATTTCAAAGAAACACAAGCATGAAATAAAGTTGACATTGTCAAGAATACTGTCTAGATTACTATATGCTGTGCAGATTGTCAGGATTACTGTCTTAGGGGGCAGTAAGGTGGAAGCAGGGACATTAATATAAAATTTATAAATCTAGTGCAGATTAATAAATAAAAATAATAATAAAAAATTTATTTATATAGCGCCAACATATTCCGCAGCGCTTTACAAATTATAGAGGGGACTTGTACAGACAATAGACATTACAGCATAACAGAAATACAGTTCAAAACAGATACCAGGAGGAATGAGGACCCTGCTCGCAAGCTTACAAACTATGAGGAAAAGGGGAGACACGAGAGGTGGATGGGAACAATTGCTTTAGTTAGTTGGACCAGCCATAGTGTAAGGCTCGGATGTTCATGTAAAGCTGCATGAACCAGTTAACTGCCTAAGTATGTAGCAGTACAGACACAGAGGGCTATTAACTGCATAAAGTGAATGAGAACATGATGCGAGGAACCTGTTTTTTTTTTTTTTTTTTTTTTTATATATATAAATAGGCCACACAGGGATCGTTAGGTTAATGCATTGAGGCGGTAGGCCAGTCTGAACAAGTGAGTTTTTAGGGTACGCTTAAAACTGTGGGGATTGGGGATTAATCGTATTAACCTAGGTAGTGCATTCCAAAGAATCGGCGCAGCATGTGTAAACTGACGAGGGGCCATACCCCGAAATATCCTAAGTCATGTGACATGCTCGTTAAAGGGTCGACATTGACTTTTATGATTGCTACTTCCAATAGGTGGCACTAGAGTTCTAGTCCTCTTCCTCTCTGAAGAGACAATTTGCATCTATGAAAACCTCACACTGCATTACTACATTGCAAGACTGCTGTAAATTAGTGTAAACCAAATGTTGTTTTCCACATGTTTGGATGTGGATGTGAAGAAAATCAAGACAAAGTACTACTAATAAATATAATTTAGAATCTACCCCATTAGAGGATCCTTGACCTTACTAAGCATAATGAATACTAGTCCAAAATATAAGAGATACTGTATCTCCGACGTCCCTGCTACTACTTCTGCCTGGGGTCTGCGTACAGCTCGCAGATCTCTTGGCACTGTGCTTATGGTGTGCGTGCGCATGTTTCCACCCTCTTAAAGAGACAGCACATGCCATCCTAAAGTGTCCCAACAATGGCTGAGAGGCACTTTGCATTTTAGGTAGCTCTACTAGATGGGAGGTGCCTGTGCAATATTGTTAGTCTGTTCCTAAACATGCTTGCTAGTTCTCAGGTCCCAATCTTCTAGTTCCTGTGAGTGCCTGTTGGTCCCTCACCTTCTTGCCAGTACTCGCCTTGTCAGTCTGTTTTACACCTGCCGTGCCAGTCTATACATCAGCTGGATCAACCGCAACTGCTGTGCAAGTCTGTACATAAACCAGTTTAGCTGCACCTGCCATGCCAGTATGTACTTCAGATAGACCCACCAGCTCCAGCTGTGCGAATCTGTAAATCAGCCGTATCTGCCTGTACTTACCTTGCAAACCTGTGAATCAGCCAGACTCACCGACACTTGCCGTGACAGCTGTACCAGTTCACACCTGCCTGTGCCTGCCTGCATCAGCTGTTTTTTCCCTCTGGGCTATTTCAGCTGTGAGTTCTTGGGGGTCAGCTGTCGTGTGTCCATGGTCTATCCTGGAGTAGCACCTTGTTTTCATCAGGAGCCAAGCCTAACCCCACCATCATGGGGCTCTTTTGAAGGTCAGGTGCTCACCTAATCATTCCCCTCCAAGCTCCCCTCAGACCATGGCCACTTCCATTACAGATTGCATAGGCCATGGAATACGCTGGCTCTCAGGCTTCCTCTTCTCAGACCTGTACCAGGATGTCTCCTGTCAGAAGGCCTAGCAGGATAAAATTCTCTCCTGTCTGCGGACAGTAATCACCCATCTTCATACGAGAGGTGGATGGTAACAATTGCTTTAGTTATTCGGACCAGCCATAGTGTAAGGCTCAGGTGTTCATGTAAAGCTGCATGAACCAGTTAACTGCCTAAGTATGTAAGAGTACAGACACAGAGGGCTAGTAACTGCATAAAGAGTGTGAGAACATGATGCGAGGAACCTAATTATGGTTTTGGTTTTTTTTTTGAATGGGCCACACAGGGATAGTTAGGTTAATGCATTGAGATAGTAGGCCAATCTGAACAGATGAGTTTTTAGGGCACGCTTAAAACTGTGGGGATTAATCGGATTAACCTAAGTAGTGCATTCCAAAGAATCGGCGCAGCACGTGTAAAATCTTGGAGAGGGGAGTGGGAGGTTCTGATTATTGAGGATGCTAACCTGAGGTCATTAGCGGAGCGGAGGGAACGGGTAGGGTGGTAGACTGAGACCAGAGAGGAGATGTAGGGTGGTGCTGAGCCATGGAGTGCTTTGTGGATGAGGGTAGTAGTTTTGTACTGTATTCTTGAGTGGATGGGTAACCAGTGTAACCAGTCATTACACTGGTTACCCATCCACTCAAGAATACACAAGGTAGAGGCATCGGTGTAACGGTTGGTGAGGAATAGGGTTGAGCGACTTTTACTTTTATAGGATCGGGTCGGGTTTCACAAAACCCGACTTTCTCAAAAGTCGGGTCGAGTGAAATCGGCTGATCCTATAGAAAAGTCGGGGTTGGGGTCGGCCGAAACACGAAACCTAATTCAGTGCAATGGGATACTATGGTTCCCA
The DNA here is from genome assembly GCF_032444005.1 of Ranitomeya imitator. Classification (NCBI taxonomy): domain Eukaryota; kingdom Metazoa; phylum Chordata; class Amphibia; order Anura; family Dendrobatidae; genus Ranitomeya; species Ranitomeya imitator. The sequence continues at coordinate 639,132,479 of NC_091284.1, forward strand.
GGGTCTGAAGGAGAGGAAACTTAGATGATGTCGCGGCTTGTGATTGGTCGCGCGACCGCCCATGTGACCGCTCACGCGACCAATCACAAGCCGCGACGTCACCGAAGGTCCTTCAAGCGCTGATTCTTAGGAAGGAAGGCTGCTGGAAAGAAGCAGGGCGCGTCCGAGGGTGAGTATATACCTAATAGGAATTAGGTATATTAGGTGATTAGTCACGTGAGCGGTCACATGGGCGGTCGCGCGACCAATCACAAGCCGCGACGTCATCTAAGGTCCTTCACGCGCTGATTCTAAGGAAGGAAGCCTGCCGGTTAGTACCACGGCGCGTCAGAGGGTAAGTATAGCAAAATTTTTTATTTTAATTCTTTATTTTACACTTAAATATGGATTCCGATACCAATTTCCGATATTGCAAACATATCGGAACTCAGTATCGGAATTCCGATACCAGATTCAGAAGATCGCCGACCTCATGGCCGACCCCACACAGGGGTCGGGTCGGGTTTCATGAAACCCGACTTTGCCAAAAGTCGGCGACTTCTGAAAATGGCCGACCCGTTTCGCTCAACCCTAGTGAGGAATATGATCCTGGCTGCAGCATTCAGGACAGAATGGAGAGGGGAGAGTTTGGTAAAAGGGAGGCCGATTAGTAGAGAGTTACAATAGTCCAGACGAGAATGAATGAGTGAAACAGTGAGAGTTTTTGCAGAGTCGAAAGTAAGAAAAGGGCAAATTCTAGAAATGTTTTTGAGATGCAGATAAGAAAAGGGAGCCAGTGATCGGATGTGGGGGGTGAATGAAAGCTCGGAATCAAGTATGACCCCAAGGCAGCGGGCATGTTGTTTTGGAGTAATGGTGGAACCGCACATGGAGATGACAATGTCAGGCAAAGGTAGGTTAATAGAGGGAGAAAACACGAGGAGTTCAGTTTTTGACAGGTTCAGTTTCAGATAGAGGGAGGACATGATGTTAGAGACAGCGGTAAGACAATCACTGGTGTTTTCTAAAAAGGTCGGCGTGATAACAGAAGAAGAAATGTGTAGTTGGGTTTCGTCAGCATAGAGATGGTACTGGAAACCAAATCTACTGATTGTTTGTCCAATAGGGGCAGTATACAAAGAGAAAAGGAGGGGGCCTAGGACTGATCCTTGAGGAACCCCAACAGTAAGGGGAAGGTGAGAGGAGGAGGAACCAGCAAAAGGTACAGTGAAGGATCGGTCAGAGAGATAGGATTACTCTAGCTTACATGTATACTGTACATGTAATATAATAATACCATAATAAGCAACCCCCGTGACCCTGAGACAGCAATCCTGCCACTAGCTGTGCCTGCACTACACAAAATAATATAATAAACTTCCAGCTTACCCCCACCAGCAAAATGACGCATTCAACAATGTCATTCCCCATTTTAGGGAACATCCCAGCTAACAATACCAACTTGTGTAGGTGCAACTGGGGCACACCTAGGTGCCCAAAGTAAAGCATGGTCTGAGAATAACAGCTGGCAGCACAGGAGTGCACACTAAGGAATTCAGAGCACACATACAGGGGTGGCTAACAGCTGCACTTCCAGAAGCTGGGCCTTTCTTGTGCTTGCACGGAATACTGGCACAGATGCTGTTACTGAAGGTGGCTAGCCTGCAACATATCAATTTGTGAAAAGGCATTATGCCACCTTTTATGAGACTTCTCAAGATGCACATCTTCTTTCATGAATGGAGAGGCCATGGTCTCAGAACATAAAAAAAATGAAAACATTATATACCATACCTGAGCAGTTACTATAATTCTTGGTCTGATTATATATTTTTTTAAGTAAAAACTTTGAGGTTTAAATTGACAGACACCTCTCTACTCTTACTGCAACTCCAAAAAAGGAATCTAGGTTTAAGGAAAAGGCCATCTTTTAACAGTATCCACTAGAAATCATATAGGAGTATGAGGATGCCCTAGTCTAAAGAGAAGCTTTGTCACACAGACCTCAAGTTCAAGATTTTCATGTACATTAACCCCTTCACAACAAAGCCTGTTTTCACCTTCCTGACCAGACCAATTTTTACAATTCCTACCACTGTCATTTTATATGGTCATAACTCTGGAACGATTCAACGCATACTGGTGATTCTGAGATTTTTGGAAACATATTTTTTTTTGTTAGGAAGTTATAAAGGTTAAAAGATAACCAGCGATTTCTCATTTTTACAACAAAATTTGCAGAACCAATTTTTTAGGGACCATCTCATATTTGAAGTGATTTTGAGGGGTGTATATGACAGAAAATACCCCAAAATGACACCATTCTAAAAACTACACCACTCAAGGTACTCTAAACCACATTGAAGAAGTTTATTAACCCTTCAGGTGCTTCATGTGAATTTTTGGAATGAGGAAGAAAGAAATAAACATTTACATTTTTTTCACAAAAAAATTCATATGGACCTATTTTTTTACTTTTGAAATGGTAGCATTAGAAAATGGACTATCCATTTTGTTGCTTAATTTATTCTGAGTATGCTGATACCCCATATGTTGGGGAAATCTACTGTTTGGGCATGCAGCAGGGCTCGGAAGAGAAGGAGAGCTATTTCACTTTTGAATGTAAAATTTGCTGGCATAATTTGAGGACTCAATGTCATGCTTGGAGAGCCCCTGATGTGCCTAAACAGTGGAAACCCTAAGTGACACCATTTTGGAAACTAGACCCTTAAAGGAACTTACCTAGATTTCCTTAAAGGAACTTACCTAGATTTGAATTGAGTACCTTGAACCCACAGGTGCTTAACAGAAGTTTATAAAGTTAAGCCGTGAAATTAAAAAGAAAAACATTTTTCCCAGATAAATCTTTTTTAACTACAAATTTTGAATTTTCATAAGGGTATCAAGAGAAAATGCTCCATATATAGTTTGTTTTGCAATTTCTCCTGAGTCCACAGATACCTAATATGTGGAGGAAAGCAACTGTTTGGGTGCATGACAGAGCTCAAAAGGAGAGGAGCGCCATTTGACTTTTTGAATGTAAAATATGCTGGAATAATAAGCGGTTGCCATATCTCATTTAGAGAACCCCTGATGTGCCTAAACAGTGAAAAACCCCAACAGGTGACACCATTTTGGAAACTAGACCTCTTATGGAATGTATCTAGATGTGTATTGAGCACCTTGAACCCACAGGTGCTTCACAAAAGTTTAATTATAACGTAGAGCCATGGAAATGAAAAAAAAAATCATGTTTTTCCCAAATAATTTATTTTCGCTTCATATTATGCATTTTCAAAAGGATAAAAGGAGAAATTGCTCCATACCTTTTGTTGTGCAATTTCTACTAAGCATGGCAATACCCCATATATGGGGGAATACTACTGTTTGGGCACAAGGCAGTGCTTGGAAGGGAAGGAGCGCCACTTGACTTTTTGAATGCAAAATTTCTTGGCATAATTATTGCTGTTGAAGAGCCCCTGATGTGCCTAAACAGTAGAAACCCCCACAAACGACAAACTAGACCCCTTTGGCAAATTATCTACATGTGTATTGAGGATGTTAAACCCCCAGACGTTTATAACGTTAAGCCGTAAAAATGAAAAAAAAAATGTCCAAATAAAATTCTTTTTTAGCTACAAACTTTTTTATTTTCACTAGAGCAAAAGGAGAAAATGGACCCCAAAGTTTGTTGTGCAATTCTCCTGAGTTCACCGATAACCCATACGAGGTGGAAAACTACTTTTATGGTATGTGCACACGTTGCAGATTTGCCTGCGGATTTTTCCGCATATCTACAGCTCTTGGCAGAAAACGCAGATGCTTTTTTGATGTGTTTTTTTCGTGATTTTGATGCGTTTTTGCGCGGTTTTGATGAATTTTTGATGTCTTTTTTGAAGCGGTTTTGTATGCGTTTTTGAAAACTAAATAAAGATGTATTATTGAACAAAAAAGATTTGTGATTGTCATGTGATTGTCATGTCTTGTCCAACCTCCTCTTATTACATTTGTCCAACCCACACTCCATTACACACATAGATAGATAGACAGACAGATAGATAGACAGATAGATAGACAGACAGATAGACATATAGATAGATAGATAGATAGATAGATGGAATGAATTAGATAGATAGATGTAGATAGATATATGGATAGTTAGGCTACTTTCACACATCAGGTTTTTGCTGTCTGGCATAATCTGGCGAGTTTTGAAAGAAAACTGATCCGTTTTTTTCTCATAGAGTTGTATTAGCGCCGGATTGCGCCTGATGGCCTAACGTTTCATCCATTTTTTGCCGGATCCGTCAAAAGAAACTGTTTCCTGCAGATGGAGAAAACGTATAGAGGAAAGTTTTTTCTGTCCGGTGAAATGTCGCGCAGCAACGGATCCGGCGAAAAACGTATGAAGCTGAGATGTGAAATGATGAATCCAACCTCCGAATCCAGTTTTTCATGCCTTTTTTCCATTGAAATCATGTACATTTTTCGTTCTCTCTCTCAAAAAAAATGGATCAGTTGCATCAGTTTTTCACTATTTGCAACGGATCGCTCGATCCTGCCTGACGGAAACAAACTGATGTGTGAAAGTAGCCTAACTATCCATATATCTATCTACATCTATCCATCAGTCAACAGCAAAGAAACCAATGATCAAAAAGGCCAAAGGTATATTGAAAAATAGAAAAAACTTTATTTATTACAGATATAAATAACAGGTGTGCCAGTGGGTACTCCCATAAAGCAATTTAAACAGGAAGATGGGACATGGGAGGACAGGCAAAAATAAAACAAATCGTTCACTTAAATGTACATATTGTCCAAGATACGGACCAATGTAATATTACTATTAATACCCCTAAATATGATAGTACAGTAGTCCAAAATAATAGTATTTATACCATCAATATAAATATATATAACTTTCAGGTCACATGTAGAGAGCATCAATAAGACTGCAGGCAAAAAAAAGCCTACATCCAAGGATGCAGCAGCAATCATAAAAAATGTATCAACATGTCTTACCCAAAGGATAGCCAAGGACCACCAGAGAAGTCAAGGGGGAACCTGCCTGTACCACCCACGTCACTCCGACGCGCGTGGGTGCTGCTGCCGGGTAACAGCTGACACCCGCACCCGATCGCCTCGATGCTTAGCGTGAGGCCACACGATCGATGCACCATACTAATATTGAGGTTTTCAGGAATGCACATCCCGCAGAGCACTACTAGTACAGTGCATGTCAGGAAGGGCTTAAATACTTACTATATATAAGGCCAAACTACGGGTAGGGGTTCTTCAAAAAATGAAATTGACCAAAAGTGTGTCTTCAAGAAAATAGCGCCGGAAAGCGCGGACTGTGTAGGCGATGATTCCGCCAGCAGGAGGACCAAGAAAATGGCGGCGGAAAGGAATCAGGTAGCGCATGTAACAAATTGCTGTGGCATGAGGCTGTGGCACTTCATGCCCACAGCTATTTGTTACTTACGCCACCTGATACGGGGCATATACTATGGAGCATCTTATGGAGCTGCGTATGGGGCATATGAATGGGAGCAGCAAATTAAAGAACGGTGCCGCAGGATGGGAGCAGCACATGACAGAACGGGGGCGCAGGATGGGAGCAGCACATGACAGAACGGGGGTGCAGGATGGCAGCAGCACATGACAGAACGGGGGTGCAGGATGGAAGCAGCACATGACAGAACGGGGGTGCAGGATGGAAGCAGCACATGACAGAATGGGGGCGCAGAATGGGAGCAGCACATGACAGAACGGGGGCGCAGGATGGGAGCAGCACATGACAGAACGGGGGCGCAGGATGGGAGCAGCACATAACAGAACGGGGGCGCAGGATGGGAGCAGCACGACAGAGCGGGGGTGCAGGATGGAAGCAGCACATGTCAGAACGGGGACGCAGGATGGGAGCAGCACATGACAGAATGGGGGCGCAGGATGGGAGCACATGACAGGATGGGGATGCAGGATGGAGCAGCACATGACAGGATGGGGACGCAGGATGGAGCAGCACATGACAGGATGGAGACCATATACCAATATAAATGCTAGTAATTGTATAACAGTAAATGACAGATGGCAGAATATAACGCAAATAACCTGATAGGTATTAGAAGGCAAGGTAGAGGACCACAATGCACGTTTGTCATAGCCTTTTTTCAGGGGACAAGAAGGTAAGTTGGGTGTCTTTATTATACCTGGGATGATTTGATGTCGTATGCTGCTGCCTTGGTTTCTAGGTCATCGATGACCTAGAAGCCAAGGCAGCGGTGTCTAACATCAAATCATTCCAGGCATAAATACCTTTTGGTTAATTTCATTCGTGGAAGAGACCCCACCCATTGTTTCCATTCTCTCAGGCTCTACCTAACTGTAAATTATCATATATTTATGGTAATAAATGTATTACTAGGTATTTTGGATATTAGAATGTCAAATTATGATAAATAACAGAAAAGAATAAAATAAAAAAATAATTATTTTATATATGTTCTAAAACCTCATTGAGTACATCTAGATATAGGCTAAGCAATCTATAAATACAGGGGGACTCTCTCTTGTTCAGCATTGATAGTCTGTTTCTGGCATGAACAGGTATTTGTTCTAGAAGTATTACTCATATAGAGTTAAAATCTTTATTATGCTTCAAGGTCAAATGTTTAGATAGATTGTTTCAAATACTTTTTTGACAATATGCCTAAGGCCATTCATGCGGTTTCTTAAAGTTTGCGTTGTGCAGTCCATATATGAAAGGCCCCAATTGCATTGTTTTATACAATGTCTGAAGTTCACAATAGTTCCTGATTGATGTAGTATACGATGATGATGTTTTTTACTTTAATAAATTCTGCCCCATGATCAATAATTTTACAGCAACGACACCGTGTTTCCTCACACTTAAACGCTCCACATTTAGTCATCTTAGAACTTTTTCCCTTACCAATAGTATGTTCTGTGACGTTGGTGCAATTTTTATTTTTGTCATTTTTCAAAAGGTTAGATGCAATACAGTTATTCACTGTTTTGCTTCTGCGAAACATTATGGTTAGAGATAGGCGAATCCGAATAGTAATTTTCAGGGTCTGTACTGAATAACCACTGTACTGTCATGGACACTGAACATGGATTTCACCAGTAAATCTGTTACGTTTCAGGTTTGGCATCCTGAACACTGGGTGTTTATTGCACCGTCATTTGCATGATAGCATAAGAAACACCATTGGCTCTGATTGGCAGTAAGATAATACCACCTGTCAGAGCGCTGCAGTTCTCACACTGTCAGATGATAGTTTGAGGCTGCAGATGTGATCAGAGGTAAAACGTTTTCCTCTGGTCGGCATCAGCTGATAGGACTACTACTCCCATCAGTCTATGCCTGTTGCCACTAATAACATAGAGGAGACGGAGGCTGATGGGAGTCCATGCCTGCACTCTAAATAAATAGTTAAAAAATATAACATGGGTTCTGTATTTTTTATTTTTTCCTGTCTATTAGACCATTACAATATGTATATATGTATATATGTACATATACAGGTGCTTCTCACAAAATTAGAATATCATAAAAAAGTTAATTTATTTCAGGTCTTCAATACACAAAGTGAAACTCATATATTATCTAGAGTCCTTACAAAAAGACTGAGCTATTTCAAGTGTTTATTTCTGTTAATTTTAATGTTGATGATTATGGCTTACAGCCAATGAAAACCAGAGTCATTTTCTCTGTAAATTAGAATACTTTATAACACCAGTTGGAAAGATTATTTTAAAATTTTGAATCTTGGCCTACTGAAATGTGTGTTCAGTAAATGCACTTAATACATGCAGTGTGACATGGAGGCATTCAGTCTATGGCACTGCTGAGGTGTTATGGAAGCCCAGGTTGCTTTGATAGCAGCCTTCAGCTCATCTGCATTGTTGGGTCTGGTGTTTCTTATCTTCCTCTTGAAAATACCCCATAGATTCTCTATGGGGTTAAGGTCAGGCGAGTTTGCTGGTCAATCAAGCACAGTGATGTTGCTTTTAAACCTGGTATTGGTACTTTTGGCAGTGTGGACAGGTGCCAAATCCTGCTGCAAAATTAAATATACATCTCCAAAAAGCTTGTCGACAGAGGGAAGCATTAAGTGCTTTAAAATTTCCTGGTCAACGGCTGCGCTGACTTTGCTCTTGATAAAACACAGTGGACCTACACCAGCAGATGAAATGGCTCCCCAAACCATCACTGATTGTGGAAACTTCACAATAGACCTCAAGCAGCTTGTATTGTATGTCTCTCCACTCTTCCTCCAGACTTTGGGACATTGTTTTCCAAATGAAATGCAAAATTTTCTTTCATCTGAAAAGAACACCTTGGACCACTGAACTACAGTCCAATTCTTTTTCTCCTTGGCCAAGGTAAGACACTTCTGGCATTGCTCATTGGTCATGAGTGGCTTGAGAGAAGGAATGCGGAATGCCCATGTCCTTGAGACGTCTGTGTGTGGTGGCTCTTGAAGCAATGACTCCAGCAGCAGTCCATTCCTTGTGAATCTTCACCAAATTTTCGAATGTCCTTGTGCACCTTTTTCTACTACACTTTTTCGTTCGACACAACTTTCCATTAATATGCTTGGAAACAGCACTCCTTGTGGAGTGTTTCAATGACTGCCTTCTGGACATCTGTCAAGTCAGCAATGTGCCCCATAATTGTGGAGCCTACTGAAACAGACTAAGGGACCTTTTTAAATGCTTAGGAAGCCTTTGCAGGTGTTTTTGTTAATTATTCTAATTTACCGAGTTAATGACTTTTGGGCTTTTCATTGGCTGTAAGCCATAATCATCACTATTAACAGAAATAAACACTTGAAATAGAACACCCTGTTTGTAATTAATCTATATAATATATGAGTTTCACTTTTTGTATTGAAGAACTGAAAAAAATTAATTTTTTGATGATATTCTAATTTTCTGACAATCACCTGTATTTTTTTACATATTTTTTTAAATAAAATTAATTTATTTTAAACTATTCTTTGCGGGTTGTGGCTACTCAAATAATGTTATCTTCGGGTATATAATATTCTAGAAGTACTCCACCACTAAGTTAATTATTTTCACTAGTGGGGGGAATTAACTATTAACTATTAATTATTTTCACTAGTGGGGGGAATTAACCCCTTAGCGACCGCCGATACGCCTTTTAACGGCGGCCGCTAAGGGTACTTAAACCACAGCGCCATTAATTAACGGCGCTGTGGAAAAAGTAAATAGCGCCCCCCAGAGTCGGATTTTCTCCGGGGTCTCGGCTGCCAGGGGTAGCCGAGGCCCCAGAGAACATGATTCGGGTTTTTTTTTACCGACCCCGCATTTGCAATCGCCGGTAATTTACCGGCGATTGCAAAAAAAAACCCTGATCTCTTTTTAATTTCTCTGTCCTCCGATGTGATCGCACATCAGAGCACAGAGAAAAGGGGTCCCAGATAGCCCCCCGATACTCACCTATCTCCCCTATCTCCATCTTCAAAATGGCAGGCACATGCGCAGTGCGCCCGCCGGCCGGCAGCGGGAGAATCTTTGGGGTCTCGGCTGCCGGAGGTAGCCGAGACCCCAAAGAACATGATCGGGGTCAGTTTTACCACCCCTGTTTTGCGATCGCCGGTAATTAACTGTTTACCGGCGACCGCAAGAAAAAAAAAATCAAAGTGTAATTCTCTGTCCTCTGATGTGATCGCACATCAGAGGACAGAGAAATAGGGGGATTCGGGGACCCTATCATACTCACCTGTGTCCCTGGGTCCTCCTGCTGCTCCTCCTGGCAGCCGGCAAAAGAAAATGGCAGGCGCATACGCAGTGCGCCCGCCATCTGTCTCCATCTGCCAGCCGGCAGGAGAACAGCAGTTGGGGCTAAAATTAGGGTTAGGGCTAGGGTTAGGGTTAGTGCTATTGTTAGGGCTAGGGTTAGGGTTAGGGCTAGGGTTATGGCTAGGGTTAGGGTTAGGACTAGGGTTAGGGCAAGGGTTAGGGATAGGGTTAGGGCTAGGGTTAGGGTTTGGGCTAGGGTTAGGGTTAGGGTTAGGGCTAGGGCTAGGGTTAGGGCTAGGGTTAGGGTTAGGGCTAGGGTTAGGGTTAGGGCTAGGGTTAGGGCTAAGGTTAGGGTTTGTTGCTAAATTTAGGGTTAGGGTTGTGGGCTAAATTCAGGGTTAGGGTTCTTTCACACTTACGTTGGTACGGGGCCGTCGCAATGCGTCGGCCCGACATACCGACGCACGTTGTGAAAATTGTGCACAACATGGGCAGCGGATGTAGTTTTTCAACGCATCCGCTGCCCAATCTATGTCCTGAGGAGGAGGGGGCGGAGTTACGACCACGCATGTGCGGTCAGAATGGCGGACGCGACGTACAAAAAAAGGTACATTGAACGTTTTTTGTGCCGACGGTCCGCCAAAACACAACTGATCCAGTGCACGACGGACGCGACGTGTGGCCATCCGTCATGATCCGTCGGCAATACAAGTCTATGGGCAAAAAAACGCATCCTGCGGGCACATTTGCAGGATCCGTTTTTTGTCCAAAACAACGGATTGCGACGGATGCCAAACGACGCAAGTGTGAAAGTAGCCCTAGGGTTAGGGTTGGGGCTAAAGTTAGGGCTAGGGTTGGGGCTAAATTTAGGGTTAGAGTTGGGATTAGGGTTAGGGTTTGGATTAGGGTTGGTATTAGGGTTAGGGTTGGTATTAGGGTTACACTTGGGATTAGGGTTAGGTTTGGGATTAGGGTTAAGGTTAGGGTTGTGATTAGGGGTGTATTGGGATTAGGGTTAAGTTTGAGGTTAGGGTTGAGATTAGGATTAGGGGTGTGTTGGATTTAGGGTTTTGATTAGGGTTATGGTTAGGGTTGACATTAGGGTTGTTTTGGGGTAAGGGTTGTGATTATCGTTAGGGTTAATGATTAGGATTATGGATCGGGTTGATATTAAGGTTAGGGGTGTGTTGGGGTTAGGGTTGGAGCTAGAATTGGGGGGTTTCCACTGTTTAGTTACATCAGGGGGTCTCCAAACACGACAGCCAATTTTGCGCTCAAAAAGTCAAATGGTGCTCCCTCCCTTCTGAGCTCTGTCGTGCGCCCAAACAGTGGGTTACCCCCACATATGGGGCATCAGCGTACTCGGGATAAATTGGACAACAACTTTTGGGGTCCAATTTCTCCTGTTACCCTTGTGAAAATAAAAACCTGGGGACTAAAATATCGTTTTTGTGGAAAAAAAATTTTTTTTTATTTTCACGACTCTGCATTCTAAACTTCTGTGAAGCACATGGGCATTCAAAGTTCTCACCACACATCTAGATAAGTTTCTTTGGGGGTCTAGTTTCCAAAATGGGGTCACATGTGGGGGGTTACTACTGTTTAGGTACATCAGGGGCTCTGCAAACGCAACATAACGCCCACAGACCATTCTATCTAAGTCTGCATTCCAAAACAGCGCTCCTTCCCTTCCGAGCTCTGCCGTGCGCCCAAACAGTGGTTTACCCCCACATGTGGGGAATCAGCATACTTGGGATAAATTGTACAACAACTTTTGGGGTTCAATTTCTCCTGTTACCCTTGTGAAAATAAAAATTTTGGGGCAAAAAGATCATTTTTGTAGAAAAAATGCGATTTTTTTATTTTCACGGCTCAACGTTATAAACTTCTGTGAAGCACTTGGGCATTCAAAGTTTTCACCACATATCTAGATAAGTTCCATGTGGGGTCTTGTTTCTAAAATGGGGTCACTTGTCGAGGGTTTCTACTGTTTAGGTACATCAGGGGCTCTGCAAACGCAACATAACGCCCGCAGACCATTCTATCAAAGTCTGCATTCCAAAATGGCGCTCCTTCCGAGCTCTGCCGTGCGCCCAAACAGTGGTTTACCCCCACATATAGGGTACCAGCATACTCAGGACAAATTGGACAACAACTTTTCGGGTCCGATTTCTCTTGTTACCCTTGTGAAAATAAAAACTTGGGGGCTAAAAAATCTTTTTTGTGGTAAAAAAAATATTTTTTATTTTCACGACTCTGCATTCTAAACTTCTGTGAAGCACTTGGACATTCAAAGTTCTCACCACACATCTAGATAAGTTCCATGGGGGGTCTAGTTTCCAAAATGGGGTCACTTGTGGGGGGTTTCCACTGTTTAGGCACATCAGGGGCTCTCCAAACGCGACACGGCGTCCAATCTCAATTCCAGACAATTCTACATTGAAAAAGTAAAACAACACTCCTTCTCTTCCAAGCTCTGCGGTGCGCCCAAACAGTGGGTTACCCCCACATATTGGGTATTGACGTACTCAGGAGAAATCGCACTACAACTATTGTGGCCTAGTTTCTCCTGTTACCCTTGTGAAAATAAAAATTTGGGTGCAAAAAGATCATGTTTCTTGAAAAAATGTGATTTTTTTATTTTCACGGCTCAACGTTATAAACTTCTGTGAAGCACATGGGGGTTCAAAGTGCTCACCACACATCTAGACAAGTTCCTTAAGGGGTCTAGTTTCCAAAATGGTGTCACTTGTGGGGGGTTTCCACTGTTTAGGCACATCAGGGGCTCTCCAAACGCGACATGGCGTCCAATCTCAATTCCTGCCAATTCTACATTGAAAAAGTAAAACGACGCTCCTTCACTTCCAAGCTGTGCGGTGCGCCCAAGCAGTGGTTTACCCTCACATATGGGGTATCGACGTATTCAGGTGAAATCACACAACAACTTTTGTGGTCTAATTTCTCCTGTTACCCTTGTGAAAATAAAAATTTCAGGGCAAAAAATCATGTTTGTAGAAAAAATGCGATTTTTTTATTTTCACGGCTCAACGTTATAAACTTCTGTGAAGCACATGGGGGTTCAAAGTGCTCACTACACATCTAGATAAGTTCCTTAAGGGGTCTAGTTTCCAAGATAGTGTCATTGTGGGGGGTTTCCACTGTTTAGGTACATCAGGGGCTCTGCAAACGCAACATGGCGTCCGATCTCAATTCCAGCCAATTCTGCATTGAAAAAGTCAAACGGCGCTCCTTCACTTCCAAGTTCTGCGGTGCGCACAAACAGTGGTTTACCCCCACATATGGGGAATTGGCATATTCAGGAGAAATTGCATAACAAAATTTATGGTTACATTTCTGTTTTTATACTTGAGAAAATAAAAAAAAATGGTACTGAATTAAAATGTTTGCAAAAAAAAGTTAAATGTTCATTTTTTCCTTCCACATTGTTTCAGTTCCTGTGAAGCACGTAAATGGGTTAATAAACTTCTTGAATGTAGTTTTGAGAACCTTGAGGGGTGCAGTTTTTAGAATGGTGTCACACTTTGTTATTTTCTATCATGTAGACCCCTCAAAATGACTTCAAATGTGATGTGGTCCCTAAAAAAAAAGGTGTTGTAAAAATGAGAAATTGCTGGTCAACTTTTAACCCTTATAACTCCCTAACAAAAAAAAATTTTGTTTCCAAAATTGTGCTGATGTAAAGTAGACATGTGGGAAATGTTATTTATTAACTATTTTTTGTGACATATCTCTCTTATTTAAGGGCATAAAAATACAAAGTTTGAAAATTGCAAAATTTTACAAATTTTCGCCATATTTCCTTTTTTTTCATAAATAATCGCAAGTAATATCGAAGAAATGTTACCACTAACATGAAGTACAATATGTCACGAAAAAACAATCTCAGAATCAGCGGGATCCGTTGAAGCGTTCCAGAGTTATAACCTCATAAATTGACAGTGGTCAGAATTGCAAAAATTGGCTCGGTCATTAAGTACCAAATTGGCTCTGTCACTAAGGGGTTAAATATATTTGTAACATATGGGATAGCTGACGCACCACTGCAATATGCAGATATATAGAGGGGGTGCAAGACTGATGGCTAATAATGCAAACTAACAAAAGCACAAGAAACAAGAGCCATCAAAATATCTGCACAATTCTAGATGGATATTTTGATGGCTCTTGTTTCTTGTGCTTTTGTGGGGTTAAATATATTATTATGGTCCCAACCTGGAAATATATTTGTGTTGTATGCATTATTTGCTAGTCATATATGAAACCTCTGCATATGTGTCAGGGTGCACTGAAATCCCCTCATTTGTATTTCATTAAAAAAAAAAAAATTCTTGAGCCCTTGTCACTAAAATGTAAAATGTCTTAACATGATTTTTACAGGAGCTAAGTGGTATTACCATATTTTAAGATCTAAATATGAGGGTCCAACATGGTATGTTGGCTAGTGAGGTACGTGTGACAGAGCTTGTTTTTAGTCCTGGTCTGGTCCTGGTATGTTTTTTATTTTTGTATTATGAAAATGTAATGATCCATATTGCAATTGACAGACACCCCTAATATATAGGGAACAATTTCATGATATTTAGAGCACTTTACTTTTGCCTTTTCATTGGCTACTGTTTTCTGCTATGTGTACATATTTCCATAGAAACAGCCTTAGTCATTTTGTGCACCAGATCCCAGGGACAATTTAAATATACATTTTTGGTTAGTGGAATTTTATTTCTTTCAAAATGTTTAAAATTGCATCTCACTCTGTGCTATTCCGTTTTGACAAAAGCAGCTATTATATGTAGAAACATTTGATTGTGCTATAATGGAGAGATATTTCATAGATAATTTTCTTTCTATTATGCACACTTAACATCATGCATTCATAGTCATGAAATTTCTTTTAAGGATATTTTCAAAGGGAATCTACCATTGTATCAATAGAACAGACATGTCTCCATGACTCCATAATGTACGTTTTCTATTTTAATTGCAATGTTTATTTCTGTTTAAAACTTTTCAGATTACATTACTTTAAAGGTCTTTTTATTCTTCTGAGAAATGTAGCAAAGACCCACTAGAACATTTACATGGGTATGTTCTGTATTCGGAGAAATGTTGCCACTGTTATAACGGCCTCTATATATTGGCAATGGAATTAACACTGTGACTAGTTTTATTATTAAAACAAATCTATTTCCAGTGATGTTTCACATACTGGGATGTTTTGAGTAGTTTTGATAAAATCCCTGTTTTCTCTGCTGTATATCAGAATGCTGAGGTCTGTATAACCTCACCTATACCCCTGACCTGCAGCTTCTAGTGTACTAACAGCAAGCTGCCATTCAGTGGTGGTGATGGGAATACCCAGATCTCTAGAGATTCTATTTAAACTATAGCACATAGTCTAATAAGTGACACATCCTTGGAATCAGGCTCACTACCCCAACGTTATGCTGCTCTCAGATTAAATAGCAAAAATTTGCCGACAGATGACTTTTAAGTAGACCATCACCATGCCATGTATTGCACAGCCTATAAATCTCACTTTGCCAGTTTTATGGTCTTGGCAAAAAAATCCCTTCAACTCCCCCATCAAAGGTTTCTCATTTAGCCTCCTGCTTTTCACTGATAAGGGGAAAGAACCCTGAAATTGCTGAAATCATGAGGAATCTCTAGATTGGTTTAATATTTTAAGTCATTTGGCAAAGATCTTTAACTTCTTGAAGACTAGGCCACTTTTGGCCTTAATGACCAAGACCCATTTCTCAATCTCGACATGTGTCAATTAATGTTGTAATTGTTCTGGAATGTTTTACCATATTCCAATATTCCAATGATTCTAGGACTGTTTTTAGCAGCATATTGTACTTTAGAATAGTGGTAAATTAAGGTAAATAAAATTTGCATTTATTCATTAAATTATTAAAAATTTGAAAAGAAAATAGCAATTTGGTGAGAAAATACCAATTTTCCCTTAAACAACTTTTAACTTAATTTTTAACTTAATTTTGTGCACTTATAGCAGTCATACCAATCAAATAGTTAATAAATAACAGTATATATATATATACATATATATATATACATTTTATATATATATATATATATATATATATATATATACACTGCTCAAAAAAAATAGAGGGAACACTAAAATACCACATCCTAGATATCACTGAATAAAATATTCCACCTGTAAATCTTTATTCACTACATTGTGGAAAGCGTTGAGAACAATTAAACATAAAAATTATGTGTAAATCAAAATTAATATTTCACGTAGGCCTGGATTTGGAACAATACTCAAAATCAAAGTGGAAAATCAAACTACAGGCTTATCCAACTTCAGTGGAAATGCCTTAAAACAAGGAAATGATGCTCAGTAGTGTGTGTGTGGCCTCCACGTGCCTGTATGACCTCCCTACAAGGAGGGCTGAGCGTCCCTCCAAAGAAATGCCGCCCCACATCATTACTGACCCACTGCCAAACCGGTCACATCTGTCACAGGTGCTCAATGTGAACCTGCTTTCATACATGAAGAGAACAGGGCGCCAGTGGCAAATTTGCCAATCCTGGTGTTCTGTGGCAAATGCCAAGCACCCTGCATAGTGTTGGGCTGTGAGCACAACCTCCATCTGTGGGCGTCGGGCACTCAGACCATCATCATGGAGTCAGTTTCTAACCATTTGTGCAGACACATGCACATTTGTGGCCTGCTGGAGGTCATTTTGCAGGGCTCTGGCAGTGCTTCTCCTGTTCCTCCTGATTTATTTTTCAAATCTTATTAAATTTTTTGCCTCTTATTTAATCTCACTACGAGACTCAAATATTTACATAAATAAGGCAGCACTCTGTAGCACCAAAACTTGCAAACATGAAATATGAAAATTGAATTGCATTACTGCACTAGAAATATGAAAAATTGAGAAAGTTTAGCTCATAAATTGGTCAATTCATGTGTACCTGGTAGCTGCGATAAGGCATTCTCGTTCAACAATGCCAATCCTGCGCTAAACTTTCTCTATTTTTCACATTTCTAGTGCATAGTGCAATTCAATTTTCATATTTCATGTTTGCAAGTTTAGGCTCTACAGAGTGCTGCCTTACATATTTGATTGTATATGAGTTGGTGACTCTAGGTTAGCACCTGTTCACACCTACTTTATGTTTGGATGTGACGGTCAGTTTTTTTGAAATTTGTATTCATTAGCCTTCTGACGGAGCACTCCGCCTCTAAGCTACAGAACTTTTTAATCAAGGCAGGACCCTACCCCTCCACAGAGATATATATTTTAGTCTAAGAGAGGATTCACTGGCTCCCATACAGATGAAGACTTTATTTTAAGAGTGGATTGGCATTGTTACATCCTGGTAAATGAGAAATGCCTTATCATGGCTACCAGGTACACATGATGTTAGGACTGGCGGAACACACCAAATAATGATAATAGAAAATATGAGGTGCATTCGCAGTCCGGGGTCCACCGTGCAGAGATGAAACCTGCTGCTGAGTAATGGCAGATGGACGTTTGCTCACATGTGTGTTTAGACCTCACCCAGTGTGAAAGAAAGTGAACTCTGTTGCTTCACAGAGTTGCCAATATATGCTGCGCCCTGTTAGCAGTCACAGGGTGCAGCTGGAAGACATTAGTGGGATCCCTATGAATCACTTCCACCCTCGGTGGCTTTTGAGCCCATGCCTGAGGACGCCCTGAGTCAGATGCTGAGTCCAAGCGGGAATTCCCACCCTACACTGACCGGTTGTCAGGAAAGTGCTCTGATAGCATACGGTGCCGCACTGGTGGGCACTGCGAAGAGATGCTGTAACGTGTGCTGAGTGTGCAGGTTAAGACTGTCGGGCGCTAGGTAGCTTCCACCATTCGCGAGCAGTCATCAACACAAGGAATGGGAATGATTAAGGAGCTTTCACTCATTGGCTGACATTCATCTACACACACACGTTAGTAAGTATACACTAGCGCTTTATAGCAGTAGGACACTGGGACCTTCCAGATGGTCCAATAGGAGTCATAACAGGACCTGAACATGTGACCCCCGGCCTACAATGGGAGGTCATCCCGTGGGCATGATAAGTATGAGAAAAGCGGCACTTAGTCCCAGAAAGACCTGCTCACTGCTGATCAATACCAGCTACAAAGGCAGAGCCTGGAAAGGCAGCAGTTAACAGTCACACAGTATCAGCCTGAGCCAGACGCTGGAACCTTCGTCTCTGCTTAGCAGGCTCCACCGCAGCTGGAGAAGAATGGAGAAGAATGGGAGACCACAGTGGACATGGTTCGAGATTCCCCCTGTGCAGCGGTGAGAGCTCGACACCTAACACATGAATTGGCCAATTTATGCACTAAACTTTCCATATTTCTAGTGCAGTAATGCTATTCAATTTTCATATTTCATGCTTGCAAGTTTTGGTGCTACATAGAGCTGCCTTACTTATTTAATTGTATATGAGTTGGCGACTCTAGGTTAGCACCTGTTCACACCAAGTCTATGTTTGGATGTGACGGTCAGTTTTTTTGATATTTGCATTCAAATATTTACATGTTGATTGCTGATCTCAAGAGCTTACATACCAACATATTGCAGTGCATAAGAACAGTCAATTTGACACGGTTAAATACGTAGCCTGTTTGATCCTGCTTATGGCAGGACGTAATATGTCACCATAGCTAGCAGACCCTTGGAGCATTATTTGGTTGGTGGTCAGTGGTAAGAGGCAAGGTGCTGCATTCACCAGCATACATGTACATGATTTTGCATTAGTTGATTTTTGATTCCAATACATATGAGAGACTATGTTTTCTTTTTCTAAAAACCTATTGTTCACTTCCAGTAACTTAACAAATTCACAGAATGTCACAATTACCAATGTGACACTTAATTTTCACTCTCTCTTTCTTTCCTCACTATTCAGCAAAGGAGAAGAGCTAACAATGAATGCATTACTGTGCAACCAGATACTGGTTACTAATTACTCATTCATTCAGATCATATAATCATGTTAACTTGTGACTAGGGATGAGTGGACACTTGAAAGTTTGGGTTCTGTTACCCAAGCAAACTTTCTCTCTCTCACTCTCTCCCAGATTCTCAAGCTGTAAAATGGACTTATGGGAGAAGTCCATGTTCGTTATTCAGCACCAGACACTAGGTGCCCGCTATGAACCCCAAACTTAACCCTGGGTCTGTTGCATCTCTGGCACTCGCAAGTTCAGGCCTAGTGCACCCAAAAGGTGCAGGTTAGAAAACTGCCTATAATACCTATATATCTAAATTCCTGGCTTTTAAAAGTAATCAGTGACCTTAATAGGGATTTGTTAAAAGAGAGTACACAAATCAGATGCAAAAAAAAAATTAATTACCACAAACATAGTACTTATTTCTATGAAATATTCACAAACTTTCCATTATTTGTTCATAAAAACAAGCAAAATAAACAATTGTCATGAGAAACCCTAGAAAGTACAAACCTCCTAAAGATAGGAAGCTACTGGGAGGAGCCGAATCCCCTGCTGCCTTGGAGAGGAGACGGAAACAAAAATGTGTGAGCTAAAATCATAAAATGTTACAGTTGGAAGGGATCTCAATGGTCATCATGTCCAACCCATTGCTAAATGCAACGTAGAGTCCAATAAACCATCTCAGACAGAGGTCTGTGCACCCTCTGTATGAAGACTTCCATTGAAGGAGAACTCACCACCTCTCGTGGCAGCCTGTTCCATTCATTGATCACCCTCACTGTCAAATAGTTGTCAGGTCTCAGTCATGCCTTTTGCCCCTGACAAAGGGTTAACAGTTTGGGCTTGATTATCTGTACTTGTAAGTTTAATTCCAACTCTTTTATCTTAGATTGTGTTGTGTAATCATGCACAGATGTTTTTTTCATAATAGAGAATAGGAATATATAATAGTAATAAACATTTCATAGGGTATTGATTGGATAAGTTTTTCTAAATAGCAAAGTTGTATTTTTAAAACAGTATCTTTTTTAACACATTTAGTTTATGTAATACAACTGGGTAAATAGTAATTAATCATTACAGATAATTTATTTCCTCTATTTCTGGATCCAACCATACTTTGAACCATTCCTGCTTAAACATTGTATTATGCATGAAGGAGCTTTTGTATGGCTGTTTGACCATGGTAATTAAATCCATGAAAGTTCTGATGAACAGTTATTGTGCTAATGTTGTTTCTAGTGTCAATTAGAAAAGCAGAATTCAATGTTATCAAAAAATAAAAAATGCATATATTTTCTGAATAGTAGGTTCAATGATACAATCACATCTACTATATAATTGTCTAAGGGTCACTTCCGCCTTTCTGTCTGTCCTTCTGTCTGTCTTTCTGTCATGGATATTCATTGGTCGCAGCCACTGTCTGTCATGAAATCCAAGTTGCTGATTGGTCGTGGCAAAACAGCCACGACCAATCAGCGATGGCAACATGGCCGCTCCTTCCTCTCCGCAGTCAGTTCCCGCTCCATACTCCCCTCCAGTCAGCGCTCACACAGGATTAATGGCAGCATTGACTGCAGTGTAAAGCACTCGGTTAACGCTGCTATTAACCCTGTGTGACCAAGTTTTTACTATTGATGCGGCCTCTGCAGCATCAATAGTAAAAAGATCTAATGTTAAAAATAATAAAAAAAAATAAAGAATAGTTATATACTCATCTTCCGGCACCTTTCCCGCTCCTCGCGATGCCCCAGTGACCGCTCCATGCATTGCGGTCTCGCGAGATGATGACGTAGCAGTCTCGCGAGACGGCTACGTCATCATCTCGCGAGACTGCAATGCACTCTTCAGACCAGAGCACGCGAGGAGCGTCGGTAACCGCTTCGATCCGGGGGCCAACGGAAGGTGAGTATATAACTATTTTTTATTTTAATTCTTTTTTTAACAGGGATATGGTGCCCACATTGCTATATACTGCATGGGCTGTGCAATATATTACGTCGGCTGGGCAATATACTACGTGGGATGGGCAATATACTACATGGGCTGTGCAATATATGCTGTGCAATGTACTGCATGGGCTGCGCAATGTACTGTGCGGGCTGCGCAATGTACTGCGCGGGCTGTGCCATGTACTGTGCGGGCTGTGCAATGTACTGCACGGGCTGTGCAATATAGTACGCGGGCTGGGCAATATACTACGCGGGCGGTGCTATATAGTATGCGGGCTGTGCAATATAGTATGCGGGCTGTGCAATATAGTATGCGAGCTGTGCAATATAGTACACGGGCTGTGCAATATAATATGCGGGCTGTGCAATATACTACGCAGGCTGTGCAATATACTACGCGGGCTGTGCAATATACTACGTGACTGAGCAATATACTACGTGACTGGGCAATATACTACGTGACTGGGCAATATACTACATGTCTGAGCAATATACTACATGTCTGGGCGATATATTACGGGGCTGGGCAATATACTATGTGGACATGCATATTCTAGAATACCCAATGCGTTAGAATCGGGCCACCAACTAGTTCATTGATAATATGATACAGACAAATAATAATCAAACACTTTACAGGCACCAGAATGTGTCATACTCTAGAGATAAGTGACTGTAAATGTACCACTAGTAGTCACTAGTTGGTACCTTTTTGAATATACACTATTACCAAAATCCATGTACATATTATGTAAAATAAAGGTATTATTTTCGTATATTTCTTTTATGTCTGTATTTAAAAACAACAGATGTTAAATGAATAGAAAACGTATTAACCAGATGCCATATGGATTGCCCAAGAGTTTCACCTTTACCTGTTTTTTCTCAATTATGATTTGCTTGTCGAGGCTTTGAAATTCAAGCATCACCACAGTGCATTAAAACAGCTGTTAAACTCATTGACAATGCGTATAGAAGCAGATAGAAATAGTTTGAAGATACTTTGTCTTATTTATTTTTTAAGTTATTATTATTATTTTCTTTTTTATTTTCATCTACACTCTGATCCTTACACCATATACAGTTAGGTCCATATATATTTGGACAGAGAAAACATTTTTCTAATTTTGGTTCTAGACATTACCACAATGAATTTTAAACAAAACAATTCAGATGCAGTTGAAATTCAGACTTTCAGCTTTCATTTGAGGGTATCCACATTAAAATTGGATGAAGGGTTTAGGAGTTTCAGCTCCTTAACATGTGCCACCCTGTTTTTAAAGGGACCAAAAGTAATTGGACAATTGACTCCAAGGCTATTTCATGGACAGGTGTGGGCAATCCCTTCATTATGTCATTCTCAATTAAGCAGATAAAAGGCCTGGAGTTGATTTGAGGTGTGGTGCTTGCATTTGGAAGGTTTTGCTGTGAAGTAAACATGCAGTCAGAGGAGCTCTCCATGCAGTTGAAACAAGCCATCCTTAAGCTGCGAAAACAGAAAAAACCCATCTGAGAAATTGCTACAATATTAGGAGTGGCAAAATCTACAGTTTGGTACATCCTGAGAAAGAAAGAAATCACTGGTGAACTCATCAATGCAAAAAGACCTGGGCACTCACGGAAGACACCAGTGGTGGATGATCGCAGAATAATCTCCATGGTGAAGAGAAACCCCTTCACAATAGCCAACCAAGTGACCAACACTCTCCAGGAGGTTGGCGTATCAATATCCTAATCTACCATAGAAGACTGCATGAAAGTAAATACAGAGGGTTCACTGCACGGTGCAAGCCACTCATAAGCATCAAGAATAAAAAGGCTAGACTGGACTTTGCTAAAAAACATCTAAAAAAGCCAGCACAGTTCTAGAAGAACATTCTTTGGACAGATGAAATCAAGATCAACCTCTACCAGAATGATGGAAAGAGAAAAGTATGGGGAAGGCGTGGTACAGCTCATGATCCAAAGCATACCACATCATCTGTAAAACACGGCGGAGGCAGTGTGATGGCTTGGGCATGCATGGCTGCCAGTGGCACTGGGTCACTAGTGTTTATTGATGATGTGACACAGGACAGAAGCAGCCAAATGAATTCTGAGGTATTCAGAGACACACTGTGTGCTCAGATCCAGCCAAATGCAGCAAAACTGATTGTCCATTTGTAGTATGAAACGACGACCAATGACCCAAAACAGAAAGCCAAAGCAACCCAGTAGTTTATTAAAGCAAAGAAGTGGAATATTCTTGAATGGCCAAATCAGTCACCTGATCTCAACCAAATTGAGCATGCATTTCACTTGTTAAAGACTAAACTTCAGACAAAGGCCCACAAACAAACAGCAACTGAAAACCACCGCAGTGAAGGCCTGGCAGAGCATCAAAAAGGAGGAAACACAGCATCTGGTGATGTCCATGAGTTCAAGACTTCAGGCAGTCATTGCCAACAAAGGGTTTTCAACCAAGTACTAAAAATGAACATTTTATTTAAAATTATTGAATCTGTCCAATTACTTTTGGCCTCTTTAAAAACAGGGTGGCACATGTTAAAGAGCTGAAACTTCTAAACTCTTCATCCAATTTAATGTAGATACACTCAAATGAAAGCTGAAAGTCTGAACTTCAACTGCATCTGAATTGTTTTGCTTAAAATTTATTGTGGTACGGACTATAACCAAAATTAGAAAAATGATGTCTCTGTCCAAATATATATGGACCTAACTGTATCTCCCTCCACTGAGCTACACTTTCTTTATTCAGCTCACTTATTTTTCCCCTGACACCGTGGTTCTCATATCATTTTTCTTTTATTAGCTATCCAATATTATTATCACTTCCCTCTTATTATTTATCACTTTTGATATTTATTGTGCCAATCATCATCCTATTTTAATATTTTTTTCATATCTAATTTTTTAATTGTTTTCCTTTTATTACAATTTCAGCACTAATTTTATCTTATTTATGTCAATTCAATAGTGTTTTTTTCTTTATTTCTCATTTTCTTATTATTTTTAATTCTTTATATTTTAGTTATTTTTATTTTATTTTAATTTCCATTTGATTTTGTATTTACATATCTTTTATGATGACCATTCACATTTATATAACTTTTTATCATGTATAGTCCCCCTCCCCCTCCTCATCCACAGTCATTTTTCCGCCTTTTTAGATATAAGGATTGATTTCAAATTTCACATTCGCTCAATCCATCCATGAATAAATACATTACCCTACTTGATTTTTCCCATTATTTACTCTTTATTTTGATACACATATTTCCCACCCTCAATAACTGATTGAATGATGATTCAAATCATTCATTACAACAGGTAATTTTAACATGTTTTATGCCTTTATTTTTGCATTATGATTGTACCTACATATATTCTCTCCTTATGTGCATTCTTGTGACAGTCCTCAACCATTTGAGACATCACTGCATTTTATCACTGCACACAGATTACTTGGACTTCCCGTGTTAGGGCTAGCGGAACGCACCAAATACTAAGACAGATAGAGTATGGTGCGTTCGCAGCCCGGGGTCCACCGTGCAGAGATGGAACCTGCTGCCAAGTAATGACGGACTATATGGCGGTACTCATAAGTATACACACGTGGGTTAAACTTCACCCAGCGTGAAGGAAGCGATCCTGTTGCGTCACAGGATCGCGGTACCGCACATAGAGCGCGAGCAAGAAGTCAGCGAACTCAACCCCAACTAGGATTGAAGTCCGATTAGACCCTTGCTGGCACAACACCGCAACTGGGTGTGTAAGGAAGCTAAATAACAATATTCGGGCACAAGAGTGCATGCGGTGCCGCACTGACGAACGCCACTAACCACCCAGGCTTGGGTAAGGAAAGCACAGAGGAAGTGCACGGCGCCGTACTGGTGGTCACAGCAACTAGACGCTGTGATGTGTGATTCGTGCTGTAGGCTAAGTCGGGCGCTAGATAGCAACCATACACCTTCCGCGAACAGACATACAATAGGGAAGGGGTATCCAAGGACGACTTGCACTCACAACAAACACACGTAAGCAAATGTACACTAGCGCATGGCCGTGCGGTCATGCGCAGTTTATATAGTTGCAGCACAGGAAGTGGCCACAGAAACTTTGCCCTTCCAAGACCTGCCAAGAGGACCAATGGAATGTGCCGCAGGGCCTGAGCACATGACCCTCGATTTCCAACGGGAGATCTTGCCCTGGGCATGCTCAGTGTGTGCAGACAAGGACTTAGTCCCAGAGAAGTCCGCTCGCTGCTGACCAGCACTGGCTTTAATGGCAGAAGCTGAAGAAGCAGCAGTAACTCTCTGTACAGAGTGAGACTGAGCAAGACGCTGGGACCGACGTCCCTGCTGAGCAGACTCCACTGCGGCTGGACAAGAATGGGAGACCGCAGCGGAGATGGCTCGAGATT
Source organism: Ranitomeya imitator (assembly GCF_032444005.1). Taxonomy (NCBI): domain Eukaryota; kingdom Metazoa; phylum Chordata; class Amphibia; order Anura; family Dendrobatidae; genus Ranitomeya; species Ranitomeya imitator. The sequence continues at coordinate 639,157,624 of NC_091284.1, forward strand.
CCCCCTGTGCAGAAGCGGGAACTCGAGACCTAACATGGCCCCCCCCTCCTTGGGCCTCGCTACGCTCGAAGGCAGCAATGAGCTGTGGGGCCCGAATGTTTTCAGCAGGCTCCCATGACCTGTCCTCTGGGCCATAACCCTTCCAATCCACCAGATAGAACTTTTTGCCGCGTACCACCTTGCATCCCAAAATAGCGTTCACCTCGTAATCGTCCGTAGACGAACCCGATGTCCCGGCAGATGACTCGGAAAACCGGGACATGTATACGGGTTTCAAGAGGGACACATGAAAGGTGTCGGTAATACCCAAGCGTGGAGGAAGAGCCAAACGGTAGACCACAGGATTAACCTGTTCGAGAACCTTGAAGGGACCCAAGTAGCGAGGAGCAAACTTAGTGGACTCAACTCACAGCCTGATGTTACGGGCGGAGAGCCACACCAAGTCGCCAGGAGCAAAGGTCGGAGCGGGGCGCCGATGAACATCGGCGGAGGACCTCATTCTCTCCTTGGAGGCCCGAATGGCATCCTGTGTGCGGTCCCAAATGTCCCGTGCCTCCACAGCCCAGTCTGCCACCCTGGAGTCAGCAGAAGACACAGGCATGGGCACAGGAACACGCGGATGCTGGCCGTAATTTAGGAGGAATGGAGTCTGACCGGTGGAGTCAGCTACGGCATTGTTAAGTGCAAATTCTGCCCACGGTAGCAAGGATGCCCAGTCATCCTGCCTGGCAGAAACAAAATGTCGTAAATATGTGACCAAGGTCTGGTTGGCCCTCTCTACCAACCCATTCGTCTCGGGATGATATGCCGAAGAGAGATTCAACTCAATACTGAGTAGACGACAAAGCTCTCTCCAGAATCGAGACGCAAACTGGGGACCCCGGTCACTAACAATTTTGTCTGGCATACCGTGTAGGTGAAAGATATGCTTGACGAACAAGACAGCCAACGCCCGTGCAGAAGGTAGCCGTGGAAGAGGCACCAAGTGCACCATTTTGGAAAAATGGTCGGTGATCACCCAGATAATGGTGCAGTTACGAGACTTGGGTAAGCCCACCACAAAGTCCATCCCGACCATCTCCCAGGGCCTGTCCGCCACCGGCAGAGGATAAAGCAAACCAGCTGGCCGTTGCCGAGGAGTCTTGTTCTTGGCGCAAGAGACACACGCCCGAACATACTCTGCGACATCACGAGCCATATGCGGCCACCAGTATGTCCTCGCCAGTAATTCAGATGTCCTTTTGGTACCAAAATGTCCACCCACCCTGGACGAGTGTGCCCAAGAGAGAACCTCCGGTCGCAAACTGGATGGTACAAAAGTCTTGCCCGGAGGCACAGACTCTAGCGAAACTGGGGCCACAGTTCTCAAGCTCTCGGTGGGGACAATAAGCCGAGGCTCCTCCTCCTCCTCCGCAGATGACACAATGGAGTGAGAGAGCGCGTCGGCCCGAATGTTCTTCTCCCCAGAAAGAAAATGGAGGGTGAAATGAAACCGGGAGAAGAATAAGGACCATCTGGCCTGGCGAGAATTCAACCGCTGGGCTGTCTGCAGGTACACCAGATTTTTATGGTCTGTGAAGACTTGGAAGGGAAAACGTGCTCCCTCCAAGAGATGTCTCCACTCCGAGAAAGCCAACTTCATGGCTAGCAACTCCCTGTCCCCGATGGAATAATTCCTCTCTGCTGGTGAGAAGGTCTTGGAGAAAAAGAAGCAAGGATGCTTCCGACCTCGAGCATCCTTTTGGAAGAGGACTGCTCCAGCACCAACAGAAGAGGCATCCACCTCCATGATAAATGGCTTATCAACATCGGGGCGATGTAGGATGGGAGCGCTAGCGAAGTGTGACTTTATAGAGTTAAAGGCCTTGGAGACCTCCTCAGACCACAATTTGGGATTCGCCCCCTTCTTGGTGAGGGCAACCAAGGGAGCTACCAAAGTTGAGAAGTGCGGAATGAACTGGCGATAACAATTAATGAACCCCATAAAGCGCTGCACCGCTTTAAGAGAATGGGGTTCCTGCCAGTCCATCACAGCCTGTAGTTTGGCAGGATCCATAGCCAATCCCTGGGCAGAGATGATGTAGCCTAGGAAAGGTAAGGACTCCTGCTCAAACATACACTTCTCCAACTTGGCATAGAGGGAGTTTGCCCGTAGGAGGTCGAAGACTTTGCAAACATCTCTCCGGTGGGAGTCAATGTCTGGAGAGTAGATGAGAATATCATCCAGATAGACTACGACCGAGGTGGAAAGCATATCCCGGAAGATATCGTTCACAAAGTCTTGGAAAACGGCTGGGGCATTACAGAGCCCGAAGGGCATCACCAGATGTTCATAGTGCCCATCCCTGGTGTTAAAAGCCGTCTTCCATTCGTCCCCCTCACGGATGCGAATCAGGTTGTAAGCACCCCGCAGATCTAGTTTAGTAAATACCCTTGCTCCCCGAAGCCTATCGAAGAGCTCAGATATTAAAGGCAAAGGATACTTATTTTTAACGGTGATGGCATTAAGACCCCTGTAGTCTATGCATGGACGCAATTCCCCATTCTTCTTCTGCACGAAGAAGAATCCTGCCCCAGCAGGTGACACTGACTTCCTAATGAATCCTCTTGCCAGATTTTCCTGGATGTACTGTGACATTGCCTCCGTCTCCGGGAGAGATAGCGGATAGACCCGACCCCGGGGAGGCTCAGCACCAGGCAAGAGATCAATAGGGTCATAGGGGCGATGGGGCGGAAGGATCTCTGCCGCCTTTTTGGAGAACACATCTGCATAAGACCAATACTGCTTGGGGAGAGAGGAAAGATCTGCGGGTACCTCTGTAGTAGCAACCTGAACGCACTCCCTCTGACACCTACCCCCACAAGATTCGCCCCATCCCAGGATTCTGCCAGAGATGGCTCGAGATTCCCCCTGTGCAGAAGCGGGAACTCGAGACCTAACAACCCGCTCTGCGAACCAGAGATTGCATGCGTTCCATGCAGGCTTTCCAATGAGCGGAAACTGGAAATCACTGTTCCACGTATGAGAGTCCTGCAAGTGTGCCATGAGTGCTACAAGTTCCATTGGCAGCTCCTAACAATACATCATGTGGCGTCCCTTTATCCGCTACCCTGCACTACTTAATATGCACTACCCACTCCCTTAGTATAAGCCCCTGGAAGAAGCATGGCGAAACAGCATTGGAGTGGAGTGACAGCTTACAACAGACTGATTTTAATGTAAACTATAATCAATAATATGATCCTTATAATGTCATTGTGTGACAATATCAACTGTAATCAAAAAAATCCTAAATTGCCATAAAACGCAACAAGGAAAAAACACAATGTCTAACAGTTCTATATTTCTTAAAATAAATTTTATTAATCATTCACAAGATAACTTTAGATATATAATACTAAGATGCAAAAACTTCCAATGTATAGGAGCTCAGTGATGAGCGCTATGCGTGCCGTGCGGAGTCAGTGAAGTCTGTGGGCGGACCGATCAGGAGGCAGCGCACGTTCCCGGACAAAGTCAGGCAAAGGGAAGATGATGACAGAAAATTAGAAAACCATCCCATTAAAAAAATATATATGTGTGATATTAATACTGTAATATTTTATACACAATCAATAGAAAGGCACTTTGGAAGAATGATTATTAAAAACATTTCAATATATATATGTGGAAATTATATACTAGTGAGTAAGAGTAAGGTGCCTATAACTAGTGCCAATCATATCTTAAATAATGTGGACAAATAACCACTATACATACATTTAATACACTATAATTAAATAAATGTATTGATGTAACAAAATATATATAATATAATATAATAAACATTGTGCTTGACCATACAAATATAAATAAATGTATCTAAATGACACATATAATAATAAAGTGCTATACAAAAGGCTATAATTCAATCCTAAACATGTGATCAAGATAATCAAAATAAGTGAACAAATTTTATTACTACAACACTATATACATAAAAAATTCTTTCTTTTCTTCCTGTGTCTTCCAATATTACATTTTTTTCTGCATAATGGGATTCTTTCTTGATTATATTACACCTTGAACGGAAGGAGGATAGCCAAATACATCCAAATGTCAGAACTAAATGAATCTATTAATAATGAAAAGAATAAGTTAAAATTCATAAAACAACATACAACTTTGCGAAATAATTTGTGACACCTTGGAATATTTTTTGAAGCCATTGGTGGCTAGCCTGCCGTCGTATATCAGGGACACCACATCTGCGTTGAAGAGGTTAGACAATTTATGTCTGACGGAGGATATGGTGATGGTCACGGCAGATGTGGAGTCCCTGTATACTTCTATTAGGCACAAGGATGGCTTGGCAGCCACAAAATGGTTTTTGAGAACGAGTAATTTAGAATCAGATTTGGTCGACCTGTTGCTGGTTTTGTTGGAATTTATACTCACCCATAATTGTTTTATTTTTAATAAACGAGTATACCTGCAGAAGCAGGGGACCGCCATGGGTGCCTCCTGTGCCCCGTCTTACGCAAACCTTTTTTTAGGATTATGGGAAAGGGAAATTTTTATCAGCAATCCCATCCCTGGCATCGATAACGTACATCATTGGATGCGTTATATCGATGATGTTTGGTTTGTGTGGGAGGGGCCTATACATCAACTGGAGGCACTCATGGCGGTCCTTAATAACAATGATCTCAACATCAGGTTGACCTTCAAGGTAGGTCGAAGTCTAGATTTTCTTGACTTACTAATTGATGCATCCGCTAGTGGCAATTTATCAACCGAAGTGTTCAGAATAGTGACTGCAACCAACACCTTGTTGCATGCCACATCGTCCCACCCTGAATCGGTGATTAAAGGGATACCAATGGGACAATTTTTAAGGATTAAGCGTATATGCTCTAGCGGACAATCCTTTGAAAGACAAGCCAAGGAGTTGGGTACGAGATTTAAAAATAGGGGATACAGTTGCAAAACCATCAGAAAAGGATATCAAAATGCCAAACATAAGTCCAGGAATGAACTTTTGTACAAAAATGATCAATGCAAAGGAGACATTGGGGAAGACAATTTTTGCCCACGTTTAATTGCCACCTATAATAACAAATGGCCTCAATTTTGCCAAATTGTTCGTAAGCATTGGCAAATTTTGTTGACTGATCCTATCCTTAAAAAATGTTTACCACCTTCCCCTTTGATTACGGCAAGAAGAGCTAAGAATCTAAAAGATATTTTGGCCCATAGTCATTATGAGCAGAATAAGAAGGGAACATGGCTAGACACAAAGGGTTTTTTTCCCATGTGGGCACTGTAAGGCGTGCGATAACATGTTAAAAAGTCAGACATTTACAGATGCCAAGGGGAAGAGAGTGTACTCTATTAGACATTTTATTTCTTGCGCCACAAAAGGAGTGATTTATTGTGCCCAGTGCCCTTGTGGCAAAATATATATCGGGTTGACAACTAGAGAACTCCGTGTCCGCACAAGAGAACATGTCAGGGACATCGATAAAAGTAAAAATGTAGAGGATATCTCCATACTAAAAACTATACCCCGACATTTCTTTGAATATCATAATAGTGACTCCAGCTTACTAAAGGTTAAAGGCATTGATATAGTACAGATGGGGCCGAGAGGGGGTAATCTCGCCAAAAATCTAGCGAGACTCGAAAGTAAATGGATTTATAGATTGGGTAGTGTAGCCCCTATGGGACTAAATGAAAATTTTGGCTTCTCAGCATTCCTTGAATAAACCGGCTCTTCGAGCGAAGTGGTATTTTTTAGGGGTTTAGGGATACTGTTTTTTGTATGTTGTTTTATGAATTTTAACTTATTCTTTTCATTATTAATAGATTCATTTAGTTCTGACATTTGGATGTATTTGGCTATCCTCCTTCCGTTCAAGGTGTAATATAATCAAGAAAGAATCCCATTATGCAGAAAAAATGTAATATTGGAAGACACAGGAAGAAAAGAAAGAATTTTTTATGTATATAGTGTTGTAGTAATAAAATTTGTTCACTTATTTTGATTATCTTGATCACATGTTTAGGATTGAATTATAGCCTTTTGTATAGCACTTTATTATTATATGTGTCATTTAGATACATTTATTTATATTTGTATGGTCAAGCACAATGTTTATTATATTATATTATATATATTTTGTTACATCAATACATTTATTTAATTATAGTGTATTAAATGTATGTATAGTGGTTATTTGTCCACATTATTTAAGATATGATTGGCACTAGTTATGGGCACCTTACTCTTACTCACTAGTATATAATTTCCACATATATACAGTGTGGCAAAAAAGTATTTAGTCAGTCAGCAATAGTGCAAGTTCCACCACTTAAAAAAATGAGAGGCGTCTGTAATTTACATCATATGTAGACCTCAACTATGGGAGACAAACTGAGAAAAAAAAATCCAGAAAATCACATTGTCTGTTTTTTTATCATTTTTTTTGCATATTATGGTGGAAAATAAGTATTTGGTCAGAAACAAACAATCAAGATTTCTGGCTCTCACAGACCTGTAACTTCTTCTTTAAGAGCTCCTCTTTCCTCCACTCATTACCTGTAGTAATGGCACCTGTTTAAACTTGTTATCAGTATAAAAAGACACCTGTGCACACCCTCAAACAGTCTGACTCCAAACTCCACTATGGTGAAGACCAAAGAGCTGTCAAAGGACACCAGAAACAAAATTGTAGCCCTGCACCAGGCTGGGAAGACTGAATCTGCAATAACCAACCAACTTGGAGTGAAGAAATCAACAGTGGGAGCAATAATTAGAAAATGGAAGACATACAAGACCACTGATAATCTCCCTCGATCTGGGGCTCCACGCAAAATCCCACCCCGTGGGGTCAGAATGATCACAAGAACGGTGAGCAAAAATCCCAGAACCACGCGGGGGGACCTAGTGAATGAACTGCAGAGAGCTGGGACCAATGTAACTAGGCCTACCATAAGTAACACACTACACCACCATGGACTCAGATCCTGCAGTGCCAGACGTGTCCCACTGCTTAATCCAGTACATGTCCGGGCCCGTCTGAAGTTTGCTAGAGAGCATTTGGATGATCCAGAGGAGTTTTGGGAGAATGTCCTATGGTCTGATGAAACCAAACTGGAACTGTTTGGTAGAAACACAACTTGTCGTGTTTGGAGGAAAAAGAATACTGAGTTGCATCCATCAAACACCATACCTACTGTAAAGCATGGTAGTGGAAACATCATGCTTTGGGGCTGTTTCTCTGCAAAGGGGCCAGGACGACTGATCCGGGTACATGAAAGAATGAATGGGGCCATGTATCGTGAGCTTTTGAGTGAAAACCTCCTTCCATCAGCAAGGGCATTGAAGATGAAACGTGGCTGGGTCTTTCAACATGACAATGATCCAAAGCACACCGCCAGGGCAACGAAGGAGTGGCTTCGTAAGAAGCATTTCAAGGTCCTGGAGTGGCCTAGCCAGTCTCCAGATCTCAACCCTATAGAAAACCTTTGGAGGGAGTTGAAAGTCCGTGTTGCCAAGCGAAAAGCCAAAAACATCACTGCTCTAGAGGAGATCTGCATGGAGGAATGGGCCAACATACCAACAACAGTGTGTGGCAACCTTGTGAAGACTTACAGAAAACGTTTGACCTCTGTCATTGCCAACAAAGGATATATTACAAAGTATTGAGATGAAATTTTGTTTCTGACCAAATACTTATTTTCCACCATAATATGCAAATAAAATGTTAAAAAAACAGACAATGTGATTTTCTGGATTTTTTTTTCTCAGTTTGTCTCCCATAGTTGAGGTCTACCTATGATGTAAATTACAGACGCCTCTCATCTTTTTAAGTGGTGGAACTTGCACTATTGCTGACTGACTAAATACTTTTTTGCCCCACTGTATATTGAAATGTTTTTAATAATCATTCTTCCAAAGTGCCTTTCTATTGATTGTGTATAAAATATTACAGTATTAATATCACACATATATATTTTTTTAATGGGATGGTTTTCAAATTTTCTATCATCATCTTCCCTTTGCCTGACTTTGTCCGGGAACGTGCGCTGCCTCCTGATCGGTCCGCCCACAGACTTCACTGACTCCGGCGGGTGGGACTTAGCTGGCACGCATAGCGCTCATCACTGAGCGCCTGGGTGCTTGCGGTCCATAGTCCGGAGTGGATGAAGTCATTTCCGGTGCGCGGAGGACAGCGTCAGCGCACTTTCGGTTTCCCTGACAACGCAGGCTTTGGCGTCTCTTAGGGAGACTTCTTGATTGGAGGAGGTATGGTTTAAATGTCCGGCGTCCCTCTACCCCGACACGCCCCCTGAGGAAGTGTTACGAAACGCGCGTCAGGGTAAAGGAGCGGACTCTCTGACACCATTCCCTGTGTAAGTCATATCTTTTGCCCATCTCCTTTCGGCTGATATTTGTCCAGTGTTGTATTGCGGGTACATTCTTTGTGAGTGGTGACATTCAGTATGTATACCAAGCAATGGTAATGATTATTTGTGCCTCTCTCCATGGTACGGGCAATTCTCTGGATATCCATTAAGAACTGCTTCCTGTGGGGGAGCTTGATATGGACTCTTTTTGTATACGGCCGTTGATGTGTGGGTTATTTTTGGATAATGCACACACATGTAGGGTTTTGTGATGTCATGTATATTTATCCGCTCCTATACATTGGAAGTTTTTGCATCTTAGTATTATATATCTAAAGTTATCTTGTGAATTATTAATAAAATTTATTTTAAGAAATATAGAACTGTTAGACATTGTGTTTTTTCCTTGTTGTGTTTTATGGCAATTTAGGATTTTTTTGATTACAGTTGATTTTAATGTAAGTATGACTTTTTGAAACATTTAATTATTAAATTGAACATATGATAAACTAATTTAGTCATACCTACTTAGCCCCCGCAAAATATTTAGCTATATGCTGAAATACTAAAAGAGAGCTATATTCTTTTAAACTTGTGCTTTCACTTTACCGATAGCTTACTGTATCTGTGGGTGTAGTCATCCATCTATCTATTCATTTAATTTATTGTTTAAAGATCCTATATGGGGAGTGCGCAAAATTGAGGTATTCTCTGTTTCTTTCTAATTTTAGCATATTTTTTAAATAGATGAATTTCTAAATAAAAAATATGTATTTTTAATGATTTATTCTGGCACATATATCTTACTTTCCTGTGACTATGTTCTCAGGTAGCAATCAAACAATATATGACAGACTAAGCACGTAGAGAGGAATTCCTCATATCTAGAATTCAATTGTCACCTTCCAGGCACGGACATCTGACATGACACTAATCATCTTGAGCTTGTGCAGTGGTCACAATGAAGACATGTTACAAGAGAACACCTTGACCTATTGAACCAAACTTCATGCACAACCTCGATTCAAGAGCACGAGGTTGAATAGTATATTGGGTAAACAATCAAATCTCCAGAGTCAGAAGGCTTCTAGTGGTGCAACAGCAATTAAAAGTTCACTGCAATTAATGTCACATACAATTTTTATTACAAAATAGTAAATAGTACGTCTAGGCAAATACATTTCTTTAACCCTCCATCAGGTGCAAATGATCTCACAGGCATAGCTCAATTGATTTTGTTTCTCTTTCCTCTCTAAATTATCAGAAAATCTTCCCCTCTCAGTTATTCCTATTTTACATGCTCTTTGAAACCTGCTAATTATGCAAATTGTCTGCTTCAGAGAGGAAGAGAACTAGAACTCTAGTGTCACCTATTGGAAGCAGCAATATATGACTTAGGATATGTGACATTGACTTGTAGGATTGCTACTTCCAATAGGTGGCACTAGAGTTCTAGTTCTCTTCCTCTCTGAAGAGACAATTTGCATACATAGTTACATAGTTACATAGTTATTAAGGTTGAAGGAAGACTATAAGTCCATCTAGTTCAACCCATAGCCTAACCTAACATGCCCTAACATGTTGATCCAGAGGAAGGCAAAAAAAACCCATGTGGCAAAGAGTAAGCTCCACATTGGGGAAAAAAATTCCTTCCCGACTCCACATATGGCAATCAGACTAGTTCCCTGGATCAACGCCCTATCAAGGAATCTAGTGTATATATCCTGTAACATTATACTTTTCCAGAAAGGTATCCAGTCCCCTCTTAAATTTAAGTAATGAATCACTCATTACAACATCATACGGCAGAGAGTTCCATAGTCTCATTGCTCCTACAGTAAAGAATCCGCGTCTGTTATTATGCTTAAACCTTTTTTCCTCCAGACGTAGAGGATGCCCCCTTGTCCTGGTTTCAGGTCTATGATTAAAAAGATCATCAGAAAGGTCTTTGTACTGTCCCCTCATATATTGATACATTAACATAAGATCACCCCTTAGTCTTTGTTTTTCCAAACTAAATAGCCCCTAGTGTAATAACCTATCTTGGTATTGCAGACCCCCCAGTCCTCTAATAACCTTGGTCGTTCTTCTCTGCACCCTCTCTAGTTCAGCTATGTCTTTCTTTTACACCGGAGACCAGAACTGTACACAGTATTCTAAGTGTGGTCGAACTAATGACTTGTATAGAGGTAAAATTATGTTCTCCTCATGAGCATCTATGCCTCTTTTAATGCATCCCATTATTTTATTTGCCTTTGTAGCAGCTGCCTGACACTGGCCACTGAATATGAGTTTGTCATCCACCCATACACCCAGGTCTTTTTCATTGACGGTTTTGCCCAGAGTTTTAGAATTAAGCACATAATTATACATCTTATTACTTCTACCCAAGTGCATGACCTTACATTTATCCCCATTAAAGCTCATTTGCCGTTTATCAGCCCAAGCTTCTAGTTTACATAAATCATCCTGTAATATAAAATTGTCCTCCCCTGTATTGATTACCCTGCAGAGTTTAGTGTCATCTGCAAATATTGAAATTCTACTCTGAATGCCCCCTACAAGGTCATTAATAAATATGTTAAAAAGAAGAGGGCCCAATACTGACCCCTGTGGTACCCCACTGCTAACCGCTACCCAGTCCGAGTGTGCTCCATTAATAACCACCCTTTGTTTCCTATCCCTGAGCCAGCTCTCAACCCACTTACACATATTTTCCCCTATCCCCTTTATTCTAATTTTATGTATCAACCTTTTGTGTGGCACCGTATCAAAAGCTTTTGAAAAGTCCATATACACTACATCCACTGGTTTCCCTTGGTCCAATCCGGAACTTACCTCTTCATAGAAACTGATCAAATTAGTCTGACATGAACAGTCCCTAGTAAACCCGTGCTGATACTGGGTCATGAGGTTATTCCTCTTCAGATACTCCAGTATAGTATCCCTTAGAATGCCCTCCAGGATTTTACCCACAGTAGAGGTTAAGCTTACTGGCCTATAATTTCCGAGTTCAGTTTTTGTCCCCTTTTTGAATATTGGCACCACATTTGCTATACATCAGTCCTGTGGTACAAACCCTGTTATTATGGAGTCTTTAAAGATTAAAAATAATGGTCTATCAATGACTGTACTTAATTCCTGCAGTACTCGAGGGTGTATCCCATCCGGGTTCGGAGATTTGTCAATTTTAGTAATTTTTAGATGCAGCCGCACTTCCTGCTGGTTAAGCAGGTGACATTTAATTGGGAATTTTTATCACTAGTCATATTGTCTGCCATGGGATTTTCTTGTGTAAATACTGATGAAAAAAAGTCATTTAGCATATTGGCTTTTTCCTCATCCTCATCCACCATTTCACCCAGACTATTTTTAAGGGGGCCAACACTATCATTTTTTAGTTTCTTACTATTTATGTAGTTAAAGAATATTTTAGGATTATTTTTACTCTCTCTGGCAATGAGTCTCTCTGTCTCAATCTTTGCTACCTTGATTTGCTTTTCACAGAACTTATTTAATTTTCTGTATTTATTTAATGCCTCATCACTACCTACTTCCTTTAATTCTCTAAATGCTTTCTTTTTGTCACTTATTGCGCTCCTTACAGCTCTATTTAGCCATATTGGTTTCCTCCTATTTCTAGTATGTTTATTCCCATACGGTATATACTGTGCACAGGTCCTATCCAGGATGCTAATAAATGTCTCCCATTTTCTTTGTGTATTTTTATGTCTCAGGATATCGTCCCAGTTAATTGCACCAAGATCCTCTCTCATTCGTTGGAAATTTGCCCTCTTGAAATTTAGTGTCCTTGTAACCCCTCTATTACACATCTTTTTAAAGGATACATGAAAACTTATTATTTTGTGATCGCTATTTCCCAAGTGACCCCCAACCCTTATATTTGCTATGCGGTCTGGCCTGTTGGTTAATATTAGGTCTAGCAGTGCCCCCCTTCTTGTTGGGTCCTGAACCAGTTGTGAAAGGTAATTGTCTCTCATAGTTGTCAAAAACCGATTACCTTTGCTGGAACTGCAGATTTCTGTTCCCCAATCTATTTCAGGGTAGTTGAAGTCCCCCATAATAATGACTTCTCCTTGAGTCGCAGCTTCATCTATTTGCTTTACGAGGATATTCTCCATTGCTTCCATTATTTTTGGAGATTTATAACAAACCCTTATCAGTAATTTAATATTTTTTCCCCCTCCCCTTATCTCCACCCACAGGGATTCTACATTTTCATTAAATTCACCTATATTATCACGCCGGATAGGTTTTAAGGACGATTTTACATATAGACACACCCCACCCCCTCGCTTATCTGTACGGTCATTTCTGAACAGACTATAGCCCTGCAAGTTAACAGCCCAGTCATGGCTCTCATCCAGCCATGTTTCAGATATCCCCACCATGTCATAATTATGCTCCAACAACATTAGTTCTAATTCGTCCATTTTGTTGGTGAGGCTTCTGGCATTAGTATAAATGCACTTTATGTATCTCTCTGCACCTCTATTCTTTCTTAAATTATTAACTGTTCTGACCCAACCCCCCATGCCACTGCCACCCCCAACTTCCTTATTTGTGCCCAGGTCTCTATCTGCACTATCTTCCCCTCCTATAAAATGAATACCCTCCCCCCAATCCCTAGTTTAAACACTCCTCCAACCTTCTAGCCATTTTCTCCCCCAGCACAGCTGAACCTTCCCCATTGAGGTGCAGCCCATCCCTAGCGTAGAACCTGTAGCCAACTGAGAAGTCGGCCCAGTTCTGCAGGAACCCAAACCCCTCCTTCCTACACCAATTCTTGAGCCACTTATTAACCTCCCTAATCTCCCGTTGCCTCTCTGGCGTGGCACGTGGTACAGGCAGTATTTCGGAAAATACCACGTTGGAGGTCCTTGCTTTCAGCTTGCAGCCTAATTCCCTGAAATCATCTTTAAGGACCTTCCACCTACCTCTAACTTTGTCATTAGTGCCAATGTGCACCATGACCGCTGGGTCCTCACCAGCCCCTCCCAATAATCTGTCCACCCGATCAGCGATGTGTCGGACTTGAGCGCCAGGAAGGCAGCACACCGTTCGACGATCCCCGTCTTTGTGACAGATTGCCCTATCTGTTCCCCTAATAATTGAGTCACCCACTACCAGCACCTGTCTGGCCTCTCCTGCTCTCCTATTTCCCTCCTTACTGGAGCAGTCACTCCTCCGGCTTTCAGAGGACATGCCTGGCTGCAGCAGTGCTACCCCTGTACTGGCACCCTCCTCATCTGCCAACTTAGCAAACTTATTGGCGTGTTCCAGATCAGGACTAGCCTCCCTGGCACTCTTCCCTCTACCCCGCTTCCTAACTGTCACCCAGCTTGCTACTTCATCGCCCTGCAGCTCCATGCCACCATCCCCCCCCTCATCTGTCCCATTGAGCGTCTGCTCCGTGAGCAGAAGACTCCTCTCCATATTGTCTATGGATCTCAGTGTTGCCAGCTGCACATTTAGATTCAGAATCTGGTTTTCCAAATGCACAACGTGCTCACATCCCGCACAGTAATATGCACCCTCGACCGGCTGCTCAAGGACTGCATACATGTGGCAAGATTTGTACTGGATGGCATTAACAAGAGTGGAGCACATTTCCTAATGGGGATTGCACCAGACAGAAAAGTTAAATCAAAAATAAATAAATAAATACAAAGTATTAATTAAAAAAAAAAAAAAAAACACAGCAATTCAGTAATTCCTCCCTTAGAAACTCCCTGAATCCAAAGTCACTGAATCACAAGCCACACTTACCGCCGTTCACACTTACGCTCAGCTCACACTCAGCTCGCTCACACTCGCTCTGCTGAAGATTTATAGATTTTTTTTTTCTCTAGTTCCCTTAACAGCAATCCACCTTGCTGTCCAAATGCACTTCCCAAAAAAAAATTAGCATATTTCCCAGAGGAGCATCACAATGTTACAACAGACCTTTTGTAGAGCGGATCTGACCTTTGTGTTGTCTCAGGCTCACTGGGCCTGAACTCATCTTACATTTAACGGTTATTCTTTTTTCTCTTTTTTTTCATCACAATTGTTTATTTTGCCTGTTTTATGAATGAATAATGCAAAGTTTGTGGAAACAAGTAGAGGTTTGTTTTTTTTTTTTTAGAAAAAAGAGGGTGGCATCTAAAGGTACCTTCACACTGAACAACTTTCCAACGAGAACGACAGCGATAGGTGACGTTGCAGCGTCCTGGATAGCGATCTCGTTGTGTTTGACACACAGCAGCGATCAGGATTCTGCTGTGACATCGCTGGTCGTAGCTAGAAGTCCGGAACTTTATTTGGTCGTCAGGTCGGCGTGATTCGTCATGTTTGACAGCAAAAGCAATGATGCCTGCAATGTTTTTTCATGGAGCGAACAACCAGCGAGAACGATAAGTACGTCACTGGATCGCTCCTGCACCGTTCTGCTGTTGCTGGTGTTTGACGTCTCCTAGCGACCTAAACAGCGACACTGCAGCGATCGGATCGTTGTCTATATCGCTGCAGCGTCGCTTAATGTGACGGTACCTTAAGACACATTGCACCTTAACATGTACTTCTCTATTGCTTCAGATTATCGGCTGAAATGGCCAGTAAAATGTATGATTTACCTAACCCTTATCATGATGAAGAAATTAAAAACCTGTTGTTAAATGATGATGGAGAACCCACACTGAGTGAAGATTTAGGGGAAGAGAGTGGCATTTCATCTCAAAATGAGGTGGAATAATATAAAAATGATTCAGGGACAGAGCAGGATGGTGAGGAGACTGATACAGATGAACACCCATTACTTGGGCAAAGATAAAAAGGCCAAGTGGAGCAAGAAGCTACTGACAGAGTTTGCCGAAAGACCAAGTGCTGGCCAATAGTCATCTGTTGTGAATTCTGTTGTCGGGCTCCCTCCTGTGGTCATGAATGGTACTTCGGCTGGTTCTGTCCATGGACTTCCTCTGGTGGGTGTTTCTGAGTTTCACAGGTGACGAGGTTAATTCGTTAGCTGCTGCTCTATTTTACTCCACTTAGATCTTTGCTCCATGCCACCTGTCAATGCTCCAGTATTGGTCTAGTTCACTCCTGGATCGTTCTTGTGACCTGTCTTCCCATCAGAAGCTAAGTTCCAGCTTGTATTTCTTTGGTTTGCCATTTTTCTGTCCAGCTTGCTATTTAATTTGTTGTCTTGCTTGCTGGAAGCTCTGGGACGCAGAGGGAGCGCCTCCGCACCGTGAGTCGGTGCGGAGGGTCTTTTTGCGCCCTCTGCGTGGTCGTTTTGTAGGTTTTTGTGCTGACCGCAAAGTAACCTTTCCTATCCTCGGTCTGTTCAGTAAGTCAGGCCTCACTTTGCTAAATCTATTTCATCTCTTTGTTTGTATTTTCATCTTTACTCACAGTCATTATATGTGGGGGGCTGCCTTTTCCTTTGGGGAATTTCTCTGAGGCAAGGTAGGCTTTATTTTTCTATCTTCAGGGCTAGCTAGTTTCTTAGGCTGTGCCGAGTTGCATAGGGAGCGTTAGGCGCAATCCACGGCTATTTCTAGTGTGTTTGATAGGTTTAGGGATTGCGGTCAGCAGAGTTCCCACGTCCCAGAGCTCGTCCTTATTATCAGTAACTATCAGGTCTTTCCGTGTGCTCTTAACCACCAGGTCCATTATTGTCCTGACCACCAGGTCATAACAGTCATCTTCTTTGTGATGTTGAATGTGGGTGGTATTAATTCACAAGTGATTTACCTCAACAATCATTTGGTACCACTGTGTACAAGAATTTACCTGAAAACATTGGCTAATGATCTGGGTGGAGAGCTACACCGAAGAAGTCAGAAGACGAGTGAATTCCCTTCTAGCCTGCAAGTACGGCTGAAAAGATTTCATCCCAAAGGTGATTGAGAAAAATCACCGCCTCTCTCCCCTCCCAAAAGACGTAGATGCACTACCCGCACCATTGAAAATGGTGACACAAGGATGTAAAATTACCCAAACAGATCTGCCTGTCCCATGCAAATATGACCTGTTATGAAGGTATCTAATTACTTTTACAATCCAGAAATTGAGATAATTGCATATTATAGGTGATTTTATAACTTCTACCTGTCAGGCGCACTGCGTCTGAGCTTGGGAGTGCCAGAGGAGCTACTGATTGATGGTTAAAGAATGCTTTCCAGAATAGTGATCATCAATATAGCCTTATGTTGCCAGTTTTGATAAATAAACCCATTACAGGTATCTCATTTTTAGAGATGATACTCTAATTGCGCAGTAAAGACATTTATAATATTCTAAGACATCTTATATCTGTATCCAACACTTTTCAAGCTCTATAATGCGAGAATTGCCATGTAAATTTAAAAGTAACTTCCACATACTGTATATGGCTATGGGTAAATGGATGGTAATCAGTTTCACTGCTCTTTTGTCACTTTTAAAGGGTGCAGGTTGTACCCTAAAATTGCTAAACCTTATGGTTATCAAAGGGAAACTCTCCCTTTACCTCGATTGAGGTCTGATATTAACTATTAACGTCAAACTCGACTATTAATAATTAATATCCACTTAATAATACATCAACGTTATCTTTTCCTTATAATATAAATGACCTGAGACAAATCCATGTATCAATAAAGGATATATATTACACACACACAAGTCTACAGTCTATGATATACATATATATTGATACCCAATCTGGCAACTATAAATATATACAGTACAGACCAAAAATTTTGGCACACCTTCTCATTTAAAGATTTTTCTGTATTTTCATGACTACAAAAATTGTACATTCACACTGAAGACATCAAAATTATGAACTAACACACGTGGAATTATATACTTAACAAAAAAGTGTGAAACAACTGAAATTATGTCTTATGTTCTAGGTTCTTCAAAGTAGCCACCTTTTGCTTTGATGACTGCTTTGCACACTCTTGGCATTCTCTTGATGAGCTTCAAGAGGTAGTCACCGGGAATGGTTTTCCAACAATCTTGAAGTAGTTCACAGAGATGCTTAGCACTTGTTGGCCCTTTTGTCTTCACTCTGCGGTCCAGCTCACCCCAAACCATCTCGATTGGGTACAGGTCTGGTGACTGTGGAGGCCAGGTCATCTGGCGTAGCACCCCATCACTCTTCTTCATGGTCAAATAGCCCTTACACAGCCTGGAGGTGTGCTTTGGGTCATTGTCCTGTTGAAAAATAAATGATGGTCCAGCTAAACGCAAACCGGATGGAATAGCATGCCGCTGCAAGATGCTGTGGTAGCCATACTGGTTCAGTATGCCTTCAATTTTTAATAAATCCCCAACAGTGTCACCAGCAAAGCACCCCACACCATCACACCTCATCCTCCATGCTTCACAGTGGGAACTAGGCATGTAGAGTCCATCCGTTCACTTTTTCTGCGTCGCACAAAGACACGGTGGCTGGAACCAAAGATCTCAAATTTGGACTCATCAGACCAAAGCACAAATTTCCACTCGTCTAATGTCCATTCCTTGTGTTATTTAGCCCAAACAGGTCTCTTCTGCTTGTTGCCTCTCCTTAGCAGTGGTTTCCTAGCAGCTATTTTACCATGAAGGCCTGCTGCAGAAAGTCTCCTCTTAACAGGTACTAGATGGCAGCCCGATTCTAAAGAATCGGGAGTCTAGAATCCATATATATTTTATTTATTCAAATGTAAGAATAATACAATTAATAAATAATAGTAAGAAAGAACAAAAATAATAGGCAGTATATGGAGAAAACACCAAACAAAAGTTCAAAATTGGTGTGAAAATGTCACTGAACCACTTCACAACTAAATATATATAGTTTTGGTAAATGGTATTATCATTTTTTTGACGAAATTCGGCAGGAGCTTGAAGAGCAACGTCACTGGGCCCGCCTCCACGCAGTAGAAACTTGCTGTGAGGTAAAAATTCAAAAATCACACCAAAATGGCGGGCGGAGTGTGTCACAGTACGGCACGTTTCTGATTGGTCGCTCGCAGCAGGCGGCAACCAATCAGACACTGGACACTGTTGACGTCACTTATCTCCGGACATTAGCTCCGGACATTAGCTCCGGACATTAGCTCCGGACATTATCTCCGCACATTAGCTCCGGACATTAGCTCCGGACATTAGCTCCGGACAAAGCCACGGAAGTTGGCACAAATTGCAGGAAGTAGTATTCTAGGCAATTAATCTCCGGACATTAGCTCCGGACATTATCTCCGCACATTAGCTCCGGACATTAGCTCCGGACATTAGCTCCGGACAAAGCCACGGAAGTTGGCACAAATTGCAGGAAGTAGTATTCTAGGCAATTAATCTCCGGACATTAGCTCCGGACATTAGCTCCGGACATTAGCTCCGGACAAAGCCACGGAAGTTGGCACAAATTGCAGGAAGTAGTATTCTAGGCAATTATATTATTAGATTGTAGAGATGTGTCTGCAGCTAGAACTCTGTGTGGCATTGACCTGGCCTCTAATCTGAGCTGCTGTTAACCTGCAATTTCTGAGGCTGGTGACTTGGATAAATTTATCCTCAGAAGCATTGGTGACCCTTGGTCTTCCTTTCCTGAGACGGTCCTCATGTGAGCCAGTTTGTTTGTAGCGCTTGATGGTTTTTGCAACTGCACTTGGGGACACTTTCAAAGTTTTCCCAATTTTTCGAACTGACTGACCTTCCTTTCTTAAAGTAATGATGGCCACTTGTTTTTCTTTACTTAGCTGCTTTTTTCTTGCCATAATACAAATTCTAACAGTCTATTCAGTAGGACTATCAGCTGTGTATCCACCAGACTTCTGCACAACACAACTGATGGTCCCAACCCCATTTATAAGGTAAGAAATCCTACTTATTAAACCTGACAGGGCACACCTGTGAAGTGAAACCATTTCCGGTGACTACCTCTTGAAGCTCATCAAAAGAATTCCAAGCAGTCATCAAAGCAAAAGGTGGCTACTTTGAAGAACCTAGAATATAAGACATATTTTCAGTTGTTTCACACTTTTTTGCTAAGTATATAATTCCACATGTGTTAATTCATAGTTTTGATGTCTTCAGTGTGAATGTACAATTTTCATAGTCATGAAAATACAGACAAATCTTTAAATGAGACGGTGTGTCCAAACTTTTGGTCTGTACTATATATACAGTGTATATATATATATATATATATATACAATACTGATACTACTTCGCTAATACAGTAATATAGAAACAATATGACACATTAAAAACCCACAATTAACTGCCCAAATTACCCAAATTACACATGCAATATCAGCCCTCCCATCTATGGCCCACTATCCCTAGTGAGGTATGTGGGGCTAATAAACTGGATTACAGAGCCTAGTAAGAAAAGGGGTTATGGAGTATATTTAGCCACCATGTGTGTCCATGATCATCCCAGGAGAGCAGAGAGAGCAAGAGAGCACATATCTTCTCTTTTTATGCCCAGCTAAAAAGAGGTGCGTCCAGCCCCAGGCATGTGGGGATGATGTCACGGTATATTGTCCACTAAGATACATCCTTCCGATCCTTAATGAAAACTGTTTTACCAGCACATGGCAGCTTTGTTTTACAGCAAGCTGGAGGAGGAGGCTTCTGGGAACACATGTGGGGGAATTATATATATACACAACTATAGACATCGCTATATAAATATGTACAGTTTGGGGCACTTCAGTTCTACAATCACACACTCTATCTGTACAGAGTTTTAGGCTGTGATAAATGATTGCTATGCTACATTCCCTACATTAGCTTTTATAACGACTATAATAGGCTGTGTTAAACTAAGTGATGGGATTTGCTATAGTATGTGACAGCTGTTCCATACTATGGGATGTGATAGTTCAAGGCATTATTAGGAAGACAACTTTTCTCACCCAAGGTCATGTGAACCTTTTATGACTGATGCAGTCTTCCTTTTTGTATAAAATAGCTGCAAGCATTTTTTTTATTTATGCAAATCAAATCACATATTGTTGGAATATGTTAAGTCCAGCAAATTTCCTAAAAATCAACCTGAAATATTGAATACATTCACTCATCACTACTGCCATTATTAAACTTTCTAATGCTTGATGTCATGGTGCAATCACATAAAGTTCCATCAAAGTTATATGCAAACAATACTGTAAGTGAAGAGCATAAAAAATATTATTTTACAGAAAGTTGAAAAGAAATAAGTAAAAAAAGACTTACAGACTACCAGATTAGTTAAATAGTTTTGATACAGTTTATCTCATGACATCCACCATACATGCATGGCGCTGCGGGAACTGCAATCCTGCAAACCGGCAAACATGTACAGTGCTGCTTGTTCGGCCACTGTGTTAAATCATGTAGTGACCAAGTTAAGATGGCTGCTGTCTCTCACAGCAGATGCTGCACCATGCCCCGCATTTGCAATCACTGTGATTGGCCAGTCAATTCTGACCAGACAATCACAATGATTTGACAAAAAAGTTAACAAAAAAAATCGATGTTGGACACTCTGATTGATAGTGTCTCAGACAGCATCAATCACAGCAGCCAAAATGGATGGGGTAATATCAACATCACCTCTGCTTATTAGCCCTTTTGGCTCAGATTAGCTGAAAAATAGTTAGTGACCAGTCAGGGCCAAAAGGGTTGTGTTTGTGATGTCCAGTTAATTTTGCACAAAAAAAATTATAGTTAGCGGGGAGTAATTTCATAGCTATTGCATTAAGGGATCAAACATTGCAGTGTTAGTGACATCAATATTTATTTTGCAGAAAAAAAGAATAGTTTGAGCTGAGTAAAATCTTAGCTAGCACATTAGAGGTGCGTACGTTGCAGTATTAGTGATGTCCATTTTCCTTTTGCACAAAAATTGAATAGTTAGTGCCGCATAGCTTTATAGCTAATGCATTATAGGAGCAGACATTGCAGTGTTAGTGACATCCATTTTTCTTTTGCAGAAGAAAAAAGAATAGTCCTTTTTTCTGTCTCGTTTTTCTAGTAAATGATGTAAATAATAATGAATAATACTCTTTACACATGCCCACATGATACACATATAAAAGTACCACTTACACAAATTCACACTGGTTAGAAGAATAAAGTAAAAATGTCACATACATTCAAAAGAGGAGGTATATGCTTTCCTGCTCTGACACAGTTTCAGACAGTGAGGATGATTGTACATTGCTCTTTTATTCTTCCTCCTCATCTAGTAAGGAGGGACCTCCGGCAAGGCACCTTAGGACGGCTGCAATCCCTTCAGCAATTGATCCCATTAGGACTCCAAGCCCCCCCAAATTAGCAGGATGTTATTCTGGATTTCACGGACAGCCCAGTGAATTTCAGGCCACACTGAAATTTACTTTTTCAAAATATCTTTCAGCAAGGATATAATAAATCTTGGTAACCTCAGAATTATATCATGCCTAGGTTTCAGGCAGCTCATGAAAAATATATACATCCAAGAAAGCGAAAAAAAGCTATAGCCTTAAAATACAAAACGTTTTATTTCAATCAATAGTTAAAATCAACATTTTAAATAAGACAAAAGATAAGAAATTGCGAAGACATAGTGTAAACTATATGCGGACCAGCCTACGGGTAAATGGCACTATTGGGCTTTATGTGAAAAAAAGGGGAAACATATAGGTATTCAGAAAAAAAAAACGTTTTGTATTTTAAGGCTATAGCTTTTTTTCGCTTTCTTGAATGTATAATAAATCTTGGGTTGGCAAAGACAAATTTGTATACACATCATTTTTTTTACCCCAAATCCCATATCCCAATCCCGTCCTCATACATGAGAAGAACCCCTATAAATGAAGCAGAAATTATGACATTTTGGGGCTTCAACAATACTGGAGTACTGAAAGAGAATACAGCACACCAGTATTTTGTATAGCCATGGCAAAGACACACGATTTGAAGCAATCTAAAAATGTTTGCATTATGATAATGCGTAAAGTCCTCCCCAAGATGATCCCAACTTTGATTATCTATATAAAATGATACTTATGTAAAGTAGACATGTGCTAAATGCTATTTATGAACTTTTTTGTGTCACATAACTCCATGGTTTAAGAGCACAGAAATTGAATTTCAAAATGTTCTACCTTTTGTCCAAATCTCCTATATTTCCACAAATAAACACAAAAAAATAACACTCTAAATTACCGCTAACATAAATATGTCATGAAAAAAACAATCTCAGAATCACTGGGATACGTTGAAGCGTTCCAGAATGATGACCTCATAAACTGACACTGGTCAAGATGTAAAAAAATTGGCCTGATCATGAAGGTTAATTCTGTGGAATTTCAGATTTAGAGTTAGAAGATGAATTTTATTAGTTTTCCATGCATAAACATACTTATCATATTAAAGGGGTTGTGCCGATATTTAAATGTTATGTGATTTCTTTAGAAAGTAAAATGTATTAATATTTGCAAAAAGAGTTTTTTCAAAAATAAAACTGAAAGTTATTCTCACCTCCACTGAAACACCATCATCCATAGTCTTTGCTTCTCTACTGTTTTGCTTTATGTGACTTATAGAAGTTTAAATGGGTTAGTAACTGGCTTAGTGATAGAAAGCAGAGGGTGGTTAGAAATGGTATAGTCTCTAACTGGGTCGCTGTGACCAGTGGGGTACCGCAGGGGTCAGTATTGGGACCTGTTCTCTTCAACATATTCATTAATGATCTGGTAGAAGGTTTACACAGTAAAATATCGATATTTGCAGATGATACAAAACTATGTAAAGCAGTTAATACAAGAGAAGATAGTATTCTGCTACAGATGGATCTGGATAAGTTGGAAACTTGGGCTGAAAGGTGGCAGATGAGGTTTAACAATGATAAATGTAAGGTTATACACATGGGAAGAAGGAATCAATATCACCATTACACACTGAATGGGAAACCACTGGGTAAATCTGACAGGGAGAAGGACTTGGGGATCCTAGTTAATGATAAACTTACCTGGAGCAGCCAGTGCCAGGCAGCAGCTGCCAAGGCAAACAGGATCATGGGGTGTATTAAAAGAGGTCTGGATACACATGATGAGAGCATTATACTGCCTCTGTACAAATCCCTAGTTAGACCGCACATGGAGTACTGTGTCCAGTTTTGGGCACCTGTGCTCAGGAAGGATATAATGGAACTAGAGAGAGTACAAAGGAGGGCAACAAAATTAATAAAGGGGATGGGAGAACTACAATACCCAGATAGATTAGCGAAATTAGGATTATTTAGTCTAGAAAAAAGACGACTGAGGGGCGATCTAATAACCATGTATAAGTATATAAGGGGACAATACAAATATCTCGCTGAGGATCTGTTTATACCAAGGAAGGTGACGGGCACAAGGGGGCATTCTTTGCGTCTGGAGGAGAGAAGGTTTTTCCACCAACATAGAAGAGGATTCTTTACTGTTAGGGCAGTGAGAATCTGGAATTGCTTGCCTGAGGAGGTGGTGATGGCGAACTCAGTCGAGGGGTTCAAGAGAGGCCTGGATGTCTTCCTGGAGCAGAACAATATTGTATCATACAATTATTAGGTTCTGTAGAAGGACGTAGATCTGGGGATTTATTATGATGGAATATAGGCTGAACTGGATGGACAAATGTCTTTTTTCGGCCTTACTATGTTACTATGTTACTATGTTACTATGTAAGTTACAGCTTTAACTCATCCAGTCTGCGCAGACTCTCATTTCTTATTTCTCTCATATCTTTTTCACTCCACAGGCTCCCTCACTATTGAGATTAAGCATGTGCAGAAACGCTCGGACTGTCCGTCTGCGTACTGCATTGAGGCTAGACCTAAATCAAATGAAAAACCTGTAAGAGGGCCTGAAGAGGGCTGTATACATGAGATGCCCTCACTATCTGGCAGATTTAGAGTGTAAGGCTATGTGCCCACGTTCAGGTTTTTCTGCGTTTTTTTCACATTTCTTCACGCTAAAAACGCTATAAAAACTCATTAAAAACGCATACATTATGCATTCTATAATTAAGAACGCATTCTGCATGTTTTGTGCACATGGATGCGTTTTTTTCCGTGAAAAAAATGCATCGCAATAAAAAAATGAGCATGTTTATTATTTTTGCGGATTTTCTGCATTTTTCCCTCAATTCTATGCATTCGGGAAAAACGCACAAAAACGCATCAAAAAACGCGGCAAAAACGCGTGAAAAACGCGGTAAAATTGTGGTAAAAACGCATGCGGATTTCTGGCAGAATTGTCCGGTTTATGTCAGGAAAATTTCTGCAAGAAATCCTGACGTGTGCACATACCCTTACTGTAAGGAAGTTAACAAATAATGATAATTCTAGATGCGCCACGCAGAAAGACTCCTACCCAAAAAAAGACTGAATTTCATTATTTTAAAGCTACTTTAACAAAGTATTTGTTTAAGAGTGTGTATAATAATGTAACCACAATATATTGGTTCTTTATTTTCTTTTTTATCTGGAAAGATTACAGTTTTGTTTTGTTTTCAATTTAATTTTACAGATTATAAGTGACATTAAAGGTGGAAAAGGTTCTAAATGGATTCTTTTTTTGCCATAACGTTTTTACATGCTAAAAACCTGGTATTTAAACAGAACTGTGTAGACTTATAATAAGTCTTATTACATAAATGAGTACACCCCCCTTTGAAAAGTAAGATTCTAATTACTATTAATATTAATTAATATCTCACTGAACACAAGAATAATTTCCATCATTTTGACAAGACTGAGCTTCACAGAACATTTTTAAATCCATAACATGAAAGTAAGGTTAGTATTTTAACCTTAATTATAAAAAATCGATTTAATTCTAATTAATTGATGAATACATCCCACATCAAAAACTACATCTTGTGTTTTCTATTACTTTCATGATTTTTACGGACAGCACTAAGTCACTAAAGTCTTCCAGGCACGCAATGACCAAGTTGGAGACCTATTGCAACAAATATACTTTCCATGCTTCAAGAAACAATTTATTTTACTGGCTGGATGCTGGATGGAGAGTGATGTTCAACTTGTCTCTTCAGAATTCCCCATAGGTGTTTCGTTGGGTTCAGATGAGGAAACATACTTGGCTACTGAATCACGTTCACACTGTTCATGCAACAGATGCATATTTTTATTCAATGTCATTCATTATGGAACAGTGCACATCCCCAAGTGCATAAAGTGAGGGTAAAGCAGTACATCTATTGAAATGTAGACCCTCAACACTGCCACCATCATATATCATTGTAGGCATCATGCATTGCTTGACTTAATTCTTCTCAATGTATTGTGCTATAATCAAACATGGTGGTGGAAGTGTGCTTATATGAGGCTGCATGAGTGCTGCTGGTGTTGAGGGTCTACATTTCAATAATCGATCACAGAGCACAGTTTATACTGGTAATGCACCAACTTTAACTCCTGTTCCCTGAAGGGGCAACAAGTTGATTCCAACTCATAATAAAAACATCTTGCTGGAACACAATTTCTATACAGAAATTTTATAAAATAAAATAAACCCTATGTTCATAATTTTATCTCTCAGCAAAGGTTTGTGGTTTCAAACTAAAATCATGCCTGGTTCCCTGTGGCTTTTTTTTAATGGATTATCATAACTTTCTACTGGAATCCCCGTTATAGTGATGATAAAATAGGAAAGTCCCAAGATAAGGATTGAAATAATTTGCACATTTAACTCCTGGATTAGAACTGTTTAAAAAGGAAAATCACATTATTTTGGTATTTCTGATTTTCCAGCTGCATTGTGGTGTCCTGGGGGCAAACAAAGTTTAAATTAGGTCCTAAGAGTGCAGAAAACTTTCATTCACGTTACATGACTATATTTATAATTGTATTGAGGAAGCTGGGAAAAGTGTGATAGGAGGAAGACACAGAATCAATATACATGTTTGAGTTGCTGAGTTATCATGGCAGAATTGTATTTTTAACTATTGAAAGCTGTGTGATTTTACATTTAATTATTATCAATTAATATATTCTGACATTTGTAAATAATATAATATTTATGTTTTTTTAAAGCCATTTTATGTGATTAATAAAACATAGGGAACCTGTCACATGTATAAATGATACAGGGCTGCTCACAATTATTGGCACATGTTCATTTTTTTCATAGACTGTAAAATATCTTCAGAAATAAATGGAAATGTACCAAAGTTTTATCCCCAGGCTTTTTTTAATCAGTGGTCTAAAGTAATAAAACAATAAAACATTGTTTTTCAACTTACATGTTGCAATTTCAAAGAAGAAACAGAATAAACAGAATCTGCAGCAATAAAAGCCCCCCTAATTAATATGCGCATCCTTTAACAGCCTCCAAATTTTTCTTGTAGACATAAACAAGCTTCTTGCACTTCTCAGCTGGTATTTTCTCTCATGCTTCCTTTGCAGTTTGTTCAAGCTCTTGAATGTTTGCAGGGTTCTTTTTCCCAATGGCAGATTTCATCTCACCCCAAAGATATTCAATGGGATTGAGGTCAGATCTCATTGCATTTTTTCTTTTTCAACCATTCCTATTACTTTTGGATGTGTGCTTTGGATCATTTTCTTGAAGATGGACCCATGATATTTGGCTCAAACCAAGTTTTCTTACATTGTGTAGGACAATTCACTATAAAATCTCTTAAAAATTCTCAAAGATCATGATTACTGCGATACTGTCAAGGACTCCAGTACCAGATGCAGAAAAGCAACACCACAGCATTATAGATTCTCCACCATGCATAACTTTTGGTAGGGTGTTCTTTTCCTTATAAACTTAATTGTGCAATCTGTAAACAAGCTATTGCTTTGCATTTCCAAAAAGCACTATTTTTTGTTTAATCTGTCTACAGAACATTTTTCCAGAATGATTTTGGTTTGTCAAGATACTCTTTGGGAAAGACCAGTTATTATTTTTAATTCTTTTCTTCAGCAATGGTTTCTTCCTTGACCTTTGCCCATAAAGTTCTGCTTGGTTTTGTGTGCAGCGTATGGTACTTGTTGAAACCATGACCCAAGACTGTTCCACGGTGGTGTTTTTTCTAACATTTGCACTAAGCTTTGAAGACATCTCTTTTCAATTTTCCTCTTTCCTCCACATCCAGGGGGATTCTTGATGATACCATGCTTGGCAAACTTCTTAATAACATTGCACACTGTTGAAACTGGGATAATAAGGTCTTTGGAGATAGCGTTATACCCTTTGGAAGTACTGTGTTTGCTAATAATAACATATCTGTTGTTTTAACCATTGTGACAAAGTAACAGGGCGTACCATGTGACTTTTCAAAACACTCAAGTCGTCATTCTTTGGCTACTTCATTTCACATAAGCAATGTCAGTTGATCACAGTTGATACTCATTTGTGATTTACCACTGACTAGTCCAAATTTCTTTCCACGTTAAGTTAATGTAATGGGTGCCAATACAGTATCATGGCATGCTTTAGGTTGTTCTATTTTCCCTCCCATTGTTTTTTCTTTTAAATTATTGTTTATTATTTGCTCTTTTGTATTTAATATGAGTGCTTTTTACAAAATAAACTGTATTACTTGAATCTTTTTTTCAAGAGTTATTGCACATTATGTACTTAAACTTCATGGGTGCCAGTAACGATGAACAGCACGGTACTTACCTACAAATATATAGCTACTCATCTTGTAAAAAGCATTTAAATTGTGCTTAACTGGCAAATGCTGCAATCACACATTCATATGTCATGGTCCGAGATCAAATCATGATGCAAGAACTGACTGCTGGTCCCTTGACCTGAACTTAAGAGCCGTGGAGGCTTTTATGAAACTGTCAAGTTCTGATCAGAAGGCCTTCAGCCAATTCATGCCTCATGATCTGAGGGCCATGTAATATGATTGTATGAATGTGGCATTGCTATAAGAACAGCTGCAGGTAAAAAAATATGTTATTCACCCTGTAGCTGCTCTTTTCTAGTCTTCGCGGCTTTGCAGGGGGTCACCAATCGCTACACAGTGATCATGGCTGTAATCAATTCCTGGCACATTTATATCCTACCCAGCCCACTATGTATTATGTATAATGAAAAACATATTAAAAAAATCTCTAAAAATGACCACACTTTTTTCATTACACTGACACACAAAAAAATGAATAGAAAGAAATTTTAAAGTTGTACCTAAAAAATATCAATGAAAAAGGTATGAATGGAAATCTCAACTCATCCTGGAAAAAAATCAAGCTGTTATATTAGTCTATGGGCGCAAAAATAAAACTGTTATGGCTCTTAGAATATGGCATTGAGTAACAATTTATTGTTTTTAAATATTAAATTTAGCATGCAAAATTAGGATTAGCATTACAAAAATTACATAAATCATGGTGTCACACAGATTATTCTGAATAGAGCAAGGATGTCTTATCACTTTTAACACACATTGAATAGAGAAAAGAGTGGAAAGAATGATGAAGCAGCTCTAAATTAGGATTTTTTTTGAGGGAGGGTGGTGTTTGCAAGTGAGGCTAGATAGACCAGATGAAGAGTGGGATACAGTGCACATTGAGTAGGTTGGGACTGTCTATAAAAATATGAAGGTGACTATGAAGAATAATTATGCTACTAGTTTTTGGAGTTTTGTGTGAAATGATCAATGTTTTGCTTTTTGCTTCATTCTCTTTTGTGTTTTTTCATTTAAGATAAATTAAATGAAGATAATAATACCAAAGAGCTAAGCATCTCTGGGAACTCCTTCAAGAGTGTTGGAAGACCATTTCGGGGGACTACTTCTTGAAGCTCATCAAGAGAATGCCAAGAGTGTGCAAAGCAGTCATCAAAGCAAAAGGTGGCTACTTTGAAGAACCTAGAATATAAGACATATTTTCAGTTGTTTCACACTTTTTTGGTAAGTATATAATTCCACATGTGTTAATTCAGAGTTCTGATGCCTTCAGTGTGAATTTACAATTTTTATAGTCATGAAAATACAGAAAAAACTTTAAATAAGACGGTGTGTCCAAACTTTTGGTCTGTACTGTATATATAATATATATATATATATATATACTCCCCAATTTATTTGATTTTCTACAAGTTTTTCCATGATTTTAAACAAGTATGCCATGGATGTTATTCTTTTAAATATTGAATTTTTGCAAATAGAGATAAAAAAAATTACAGGCTCATGTTAGTGAGCTGGAACAAAAAATACAAACGGTGTTAAAAGTGGAAAATTGGACTGTGTTTAATGAAAAGGTTGATAAAGATATTAACAAACAATTTGGTGGCCTGGAGGAAACAAAAATGAGAGACTGGAGTAGAGATATCATAGAATCATAGAATGTTAGAGTTGGAAGGGACCTCCTGGGTCATCTGGTCCAACCCTCTGCTCGAAGCAAGATTCACTAAATCATCCCACACAGATATCTGTCCAACCTCTGTTTGAAGACTTCCATTGAAGGAGAACTCACCAACTATGGAGGATTATGAGATTGGTCATGTGCATACCTAGGAAAAAAAGAGTACAAAATCCTTGAGGAGGAAAAGAGGTAATATGAAAGACAAAAAGAGAGATTAAGATAGTGAAATATTAATTATTAATGACTTTCTTTTTCATAGACATGGACAATGGAATGGGCGTGCCTGGAAACGCAAAAGGAGAGGAGGCAAGCGACATCACCGGCAGCAGAAAAAACAAGAGAAAAACAAATCCCAGCCACAGAGACAAGCAACATTGAATAAACGGGAACAGAATTAGTAATAAATATATAGGAAAAGGTACTAACGGAATACCAGATATCTGTCTTAAGTAAGGAATGGTCTTTTAGACCCTGTGTACACACTGACTGGTTTGAGTTGCAGATAAATTTGGAAAGATTTTTCAGAACAGTTAAAATTAAGGAATGGTTCTCTGATACAAATGTGTAAAAAAAAACTAGAAGTGGGATTGAAAAACAATAGAAATTTTGTCCCCGTTAGTGATTGGGCAGAAATACATGCATTCATAAAAGCTGTAAAAATGGATATAGAAGAACTGAAGGGTAAAGCTAGGGATAGCTATAGATGTCCTAATATTACTAAGGAAAAATATTTGGGTTTGCAGGAACTTGTCCATGATGAAAACATCGTAATCAAACTTGCTGACAAGGCGACGCTTTCGTCATAATGGACAAGTCGAAATATATCTTGGAAATAAGTAGACAACTTAGTGATGAAGATGTATTTTTGAAATTAGATGTAGATCTGAAATTTAAAATAATGAAAGCGATAAAAGATTGTCTACAAGAATCATTAGGACTACAGGCTATAGATCAGGACTAGTGATGAGCGACAGTACTCGTTGCTCGGGTTTTCCCGAGCACGCACGTTTGAGCTCCGAGTATTTGATAGGGTATGTGCACACGTATTTTTTTAGCTCTGCGGATTTTTCCTTAGTGGATTTCTTAAACCCGCAGGTAAAAGGCACTGCATTTTACCTGCGGATTTACTGTGGATTTACCGCGGTTTTTGTGCGGATTCCACCTGTGGTTTTACACATGCGGATTCCTATTATGGAGCAGGTGTAAACCGCTGCGGAATCCGCACAAAGAATTGACATGCTGCGGAATGTAAACTGCAGCGTTTCCGCGCATGGGCACTGTGGATTGCATTTTCCATAGGTTTACAGTGTACTGTAATTGCATGGAAAGCTGCTGCGCACGCGCAGCTGCAGACCTGCTGCGGATAAGCAGCAAAATCCGCAACGTGTGCACATAGCCTTAGTGTTCGGAGATTAAGTTTTCATTGCAGCAGCTAAATGATTTACAGCTACTAGACAGCTTGATTACATGTGAGGATTCCCTAGCAACCAGGCAACCCCCACATGTACTCAGCCTGGCTACTAACTGTAAATCATAGAATAACCAAAAAGAGAAATATAGCACCAAAAGAACCAGATCTTTATAAAAGTTAAAAAAAATGTTTTGTATTAAATCAAGTTAATAACAGCAAACATGATAAGTTAGAGAAAACAGGAAAATGACAAAGGATCTCACCAAAACAGGTGGCAGAGTGGTACCCCACAGGAAACGAAAGATATGCTAAGTGAATGGTCAGCCCACTGGTGCTTTGTACATAGGTTGCAAAAAGGTTAGATAAGAGTATGCACATATGCATATGTGCATCAATAAATATATAGTATATCAAGTGCCATACAACCTTATGCAAAAATGTCCATAACAAACACACAAGTAGTGATGGCGCATGACCAGTAAAAATAACAAGGGATTTACCTGCGGGACCATGATGCCACCCACCCTTGGGGTGGGTTATTCTATATGCATGCACTGAACCCCTTATTATATTCTGGCACCTTTTGATTTAACAGTGTGGGTGCTTATGTGGTTTGGTATTTATGATTTTAACTGTAAATCATTCAGCTGAGGCGATGAAAACTTAATCTCCGAACACTATCAAACACTAGGAGGTCAGCATGCTAGGGAAAACCCGAGCAACAAGTACACTCGCTCATCACTAATCAGGACCTATATAACTACCTGTTGGTAGAGACTCACAGGACCCCAGTACTATATGTTAGCTCTAAAATCCAAAAATCCCTGGAAAATCCACCTGGGTGTCTGTTGTGAATTCTGTTGTCGAACTCCCTCCTGTGGTCGTGAATGGTACTTCGGCGAGTTCTGTCTATGGGCTCCCTCTGGTGGCTATGAGTGAAGCTGCTGCTTCTGAGGTTCCTTACACAGGTGACGTGGTTTATCCTTTGGTTGGCTGCTCTATTTAACTCCTCTCAGATCGTTACTCCATGCCAGCTGTCAATGTTTTTGCATTGGTTCAGTTCGCTCCTGGATCTCTCTGGTGACCTGCCTTCTCCTGCAGAAGCTAAGTTCCTGATAGTCATTATTTGTTCACTGTTTTCTTGTCCAGCTGGTTATCATGATTTTGTCTCGCTAGCTGGAAGCTCTGGGATGCAGAGTGGCCCCTCCGCACCGTAAGTCGTTGCGGAGGTCTTTTTTGCACACTCTGCGTGGTCTTTTGTAGGTTTTTGTGCTGATCGCAAAGTTACCTTTCCTATCCTCTGTCTATTTAGTAAGTCTGGCCTCCCTTTGCTGAAACCTGTTTCATCTCTGCGTTTGTGACTTCCATCTTTACTCACAGTCAATATATGTGGGGGGCTTCCGTTACTTTTGGGGAGTTTCTCTGAGGCAGGGTAGGCTTTATTTTCTGTCTCTGGGGCTGGATGGCTCTTGGGCTGTGGCGGGGCGCCTGGGTCTGGTCGGGAGCGCTCCACGGCTATTTTTGGTGTGTGTGGTGGGATTGGGGCTTGCGGTCGGCGGAGCTCCCACATCCCAGAGCTCGTCCTGTATGAGGTTTAACTATCAGGTCATTCCGGGTGCTCCTAACCACCAGGTCACAACAGGTGTCCGATAGTGTCAAGAGTGGATTTAGTATTCAGGAAAATGGGGACATTTATGGATAAGATTTTTAATCCAATAGCTAAATATTTGAAATCATACATCCTAGACACTATGAACATTCTATATAAACTGGAAACAATATAATGTGATGGCATCTTTTTATGTGATTTCTCTTTATAAATCAATAGTTCACAAAAGTAGCAAACGATAGAGTTAGATCCATTAAAATGGCTGACTTCACAATGGCCATCATCGTCACCACCCATCTTGAAAAGTTTTCCCCCTCCCATATAATAATGTGCCACAAACAGAAAATTGATATCACCAACCATTCCTATTTTTATTTAGGTGTATCCATACACATGGCCCACCCAGGTGTATCCATATAAATGGTTCACCCTGTATTTTTCTGTAAAAAGTTTTTCTATATTATTACAATGCATAGGACTGTCGACCAATAAGGAGAAAAGAATGGTAAACTGTGTTAAAAGATTTTTCTTGAATAAAAAAAAGAGGGGAAGGGTGATTTAGAATCGGTATACTTACCTTTATGAACACCATGGTAGAGGAATCTGGGTCCGGAAGGACTGGACACCTCCCATAGGTACCATTGGTGGCGGGAGATTACCTGCAAAAGAGTGCCATTCTGTACATCAGGGTGAGTTTAAAATACCAAGAATTTCTTTATGCACATTTATATCTTTCCCCTTTAAATAAAGCCCTGACTTTTTTTCAAAAATGAAAGTGGAAATATACTCTATTTTATATGAAAGAATAATTAAAGAACTTAGAAAATATTTGTGACCATTAATTTAATATGGGCATTATATGTGTACACCCAACGCAATAAGACTAGCTGACCATATTTAACATGGCATGGAAATTTCCCTTGAATTGCTTGGAAAGTGGATATGCTGGAACATGTCATGGAAGTGATGAAGCGCTGCCTTTTGGTCGGCGGATTATAGGCTGTACAAATGAAGCCCTATATGTTATTGTGCCTCACTGCAGATGGCGCTGAGACATCCGGAGTGTATTAGTTAGCATGCACACACAGAATATGCCACACACCATCTTTGATTGGCTGATGGCTTATGACAAAGTAAAGAAGCACTGACGCATGTGCCGTTGGAGGTAAGGAACCCTGGACATGGCGATTATGGCTTCCTCCATGTGGGAGAGTGGAAGATCATAACAAATTATGTGCACAGCTGCACATAACATATATATATATATATATATATATATATATATATATATATATATATATATATAAAAAAAAAAATGTGCTCCAAACAGTAAAATACTGTATGGGGAAGAAATTTAACCCAACGAATCTTTTATTTACTTTTGTAATGCTATCTTGTATATCTGAGAATATGGCTGCATACTTATATTGTCTATTTCACCTCTATGGTCTATCTGTGCAACTTTGTATGTGTATATGTTGTCATTATTGCACTTTAATTCCATGGTGCTTTCTGATTGGACATAATGTAATGTATACACTTTAACATTATTATCTGTGGTTAGTCTTTGGGTGCTTCATTTTTATCAAGTGGTAATAGCGCTGATATATAGAATCATCATATGCATTTGCGCTTTGTCCTTGTTGGCGACGCGTGCGCTGTATTACCCGAGTACCCTGGTGTGTCTTCAGCGTGATATGTACCAGTGCATGCGCTGTGATGCGCCTATCATGCGATCGGTACATCTATCATCTCCCATTACTATGGAGCATGCGTATTAAGTGCTGAAGCAATCGGACTTCAATAAAATGGCGCTGATTAGCAATATATGAATGCCGTGGGCGTGCCGTTTTTGGCAACGCGTGCGCAGCATTACCCGAGTGCCCTATTGTGTCTTCAGTGTAAGACGTACCGGCGCATGCGCTGTGATGTGCCTATCATTTGATCTGTTTTGTGGTATTTATTTATATACATGTTGTTCACAAACACTTTCATTATAGTAGTACCAGCTTACTTATGATGACTTTATCTCTGGTATGGTGTTTGTCAAGGTCACTATGATGTTGCAAAGTACCTAGACTTTTTGTTTCCCTGTGTTTATCTATGTGTATAGGATATGCCTGCTAGTATCTGTCTCTTTACTTACATCACATTGTTTGTGGGCCCCATTTTTGCTATTTAAAACATTATATCCCATCACAAGTTATTACAGCCATCTGGCCTTCTATTTCTGAATATCTCCTTGTAGGATATAGCTAGGAAATTAGGGACAGTCATCGTATGAGCGGGGGCGCCATTCTCGTTTCCTTAGGGTGCCAACCTCCGCATCTAGGTAGGCATAGATACATACAGTATTTTTTAGTGTTTAAGGAAATTTCACTTACATCTGCACATCTGTAGAACTGAGTGATTGCCAATTTTATCAGTCTAGTCTTATTTTGGGAGGATATCTCCTGTAAATTTCTGAGGTATCTACTATTTAGGCTATTCCTTTTTTAGGGCATTTCTTTTTGATATTTAATAAAGTATATTTTTTACGGGGGTTTTTTTCTTTTGCAAAACATGTTACAGAAGAGCAGTGCAATGGCGTCCATGTGCTGAGCCTGGCGACACCTGTTCTTTTATTACCCCTGATGATGTAACACGACCAGCAAATCACAGTAATTTACAGTGCCGCACAGGTAACAGGCACCAAGCATGCGGTGTGGGGGATTCAAGTTTTACATCGAGCACTGCCCAATGCTGGCCAAGCATCGAGTACATTCGAACACCCAGATACTCGAGTGATATCCGAAGAAAGTATCTGAGAAAGTTCGCTCATCCCTAGTTCCAATCTTACCAGTCTTCTCTGGATTCCAGCTCAATTCTAGTTCTTTTCTGGTCCAGCTGACATGCAAATACATTTTCTCACTAAAAGTCTCATTCTGGAGCACCATAGGCTTACATTAAGAATTTTTTTTTCAGCCCCGTAGAATGGTCCTTTTGTAATCTGGCCATGATTAGGAGAGTTCATGGAGAATCGGAATAATGCAGTAAATCGTGAATGGCAAGTAGTTTAATGCCCATCATTATATGTATAATTAAGACTGATGAGATAATTAAAGGTCAAAATTGTGTCCATTACTAAAAGGTTAGCCATAGTAATAAAAAATACAAACCTACATGTCCAGTGGTTGGTCTATTTACACACTGAGTTTACTATACATGTTCATACCATGGACAAATCTTTTTACTTTCTCTATTAATGATAACATTGATCTTTTCCTTGTGTAGATCAGTTATATTTTGTGCATAGTAACTTCATCTTGCATGTAGCAATTTGCTATAAAATGTTTTTTTCTACAAAGTGTCATTCACATTGTAAAGGTAATTACATAGTATTTGAAGATCAGTACATTAAGAGTCTTCTTTTGTACTAACAACATATTCTACTTTGTTTTTATCATAATTTGGAAGGCAGGTTCACAGTAGAATTTCTTTGAATGGGAAAAATTCTGGGCATACTGCCAAGGTGAAGGATACTACAGAGCTAAAGAAAAAAGACAACAGGAAACATTAAACTAGCCATAGGGTAAAGAAGTATAGAACATCAAATAAAAGATCACTGATTCAAGAACTGTCCAATAGTATTCTCATAAAAATTATACACTCATGAATCATTCCATCTGAAACTTCTATATAGTACCATAGTTAGCAAGGTATAAAAAAGACATTTGTCCATCCAGTTCAGCTTATATTTTGTCAGAATAAATTCCCAGATCTACGTCCTTCTACAGAACCTGATAACTGTAAGATACAATATTGTTCTGCTCCAGGAAGACATCCAGGCCTCTCTTTAACCCCTTGACTGAATTCACCATCACCACCTCCTCAGGCAAGGAATTCCAGATTCTCACTGCCCTAACAGTAAAGAATCCTCTTCTATGTTGGTTTAAAAACCTTCTCTCCTCCAGACGCAAAGAATGCCCCCTTGTGCCCGTCACCTTCCTTGGTATAAATAGATCCTTGGAGAGATATTTGTATTGTCCCCTTATATACTTATACATGGTTATTAGATCGCCCCTCAGTCTTCATTTTTCTAGACTAAATAATCCTAATTTTGCTAATCTCTCTGGGTATTGTAGTTCCCCTATCACCTTTATTAATTTTTTTGCCC
Source organism: Ranitomeya imitator (assembly GCF_032444005.1). Taxonomy (NCBI): domain Eukaryota; kingdom Metazoa; phylum Chordata; class Amphibia; order Anura; family Dendrobatidae; genus Ranitomeya; species Ranitomeya imitator. The sequence continues at coordinate 639,194,526 of NC_091284.1, forward strand.
TCCTTTGTACTCGCTCTAGTTCCATTATATCCTTCCTGAGCACTGGTGCCCAAAACTGTACACAGTACTCCATGTGTGGCCTAAACAGGGATTTGTACAGAGGTAAGTTTATCATAACTAGAATCCCCAAGTCCTTCTCCATGTCAGATTTACCCAGTAGTTTCCCGTTCAGTGTGTAATGGTGATATTGATTCCTTCTTCCCATGTGTATAACCTTACATTTATCATTGTTAAACCGCACATGCTACCTTTCGGCTCAAGTTTACAACTTATCCAGATCCATCTGTAGCAGAATACTATCTTCTCTTATATTAACTGCTTTACATAGTTGTGTGTCATCTGCAAATATTGATATTTTACTGTGTATACCTTCTACCATATCGTTAATAAATATGTTGAAGATAATAGGTCCCAACACCGACCCCTGCGGTACCCCACTGGTCACAGCGACCCAGTTAGAGACTATACCATTTATAACCACCCTCTGCTTTCTATCACTAAGCCAGTTACTAACCCATTTACACACATTTTCCCCCAGACCCAGCATTCTTATTTTGTGTACCAACCTATTGTGTGGCACGGTATCAAATCCTTTGGAAAAATTAAGATATACCACGTCCAATGACTCACCGTGGTCCAGCCTATAGCTTACCTCTTCATAAAAACTGATTAGATTGGTTTGACAGGAGCGATTTCTCATAAACCCATGCTGATATTGAGTTAAACAGTTATTCTTATTGAGATAATCCAGAAAAACATCCCTCAGAAACCCTTCAAATATTTTACCAACAATAGAGGTTAGACTTACTGGCCTATAATTTCCAGGTTCGCTTTTAGAGCCCTTTTTGAATATTCAATGTGCAAGAAAAGTTGTCTCAAGTGACCGCAGGAGATATGATTCTTAAAATTTGACATTTTTTTCTCATCGTATTAAAAAACACATATTCAGATGAGCAATCCCAGTGAAAGGAATGAATCATACATGTTTCAACCTACACGGTCTTAATCATGTGTATGTTGAAACATGTTGTTAGGGACTGGCGGAACGCACCAAGAAACAGATGTTATGGTATTAGGTGTGTTCGCAGTCCGAGGTCCACCGTGCAGGTGAAAACCCTGCTGCTAGTAGAGACAGACGATATGGTGGTACAATAAGTATACACACATGGGTTAACTTCACCCTGTGTGAAGGAAGCGAACCCTGTTGCGTCACAGGGCCGCGGTACCGCACATAGAGCTCTAGCAAGAAGTCTCAGAACACAATCCCAAGACACAGGATTTGGGTTCAAAGACCTCCCTTCCTAGAGGACCAATGGGACATGCTGCAGTACCTGAGCATGTGACCCTCGATCTCCAACGGGAGATCTTGCCCTGGGCATGCTCAGTGAGTGCAAATAAGGACTTAGTCCCAGAGAAGCCCGCTCGCCGCAGATCAGTGCAGGGTACAACAAGAGAGCCAGAAAAGGCAGCAGTAACCCTCTGCACAGAATCAGTCCCAGCGAGACGCTGGGAGCGACGCCTCCGCTGAGCAGGCCCCACTGCGGCCGATGCCGAATGGGAGACCGCAGCAGGCACGGATCGAGATTCCCCCTGTGCAGCAGAGGAAACTCGACTCCTAACACATGTAGGATTAATTCCTTGCACTGGGATTGCTCATCTGCATATCTGTGTGTTTTAATATGATGATAAATAAACATCAAGTTTAGGAATCATATCTCCTGTGGTTGCTGGAGAAAACTTTTCTTGCACATTAGACTTCTAGACTGCCAGGACCTGGGTGGCTCCGGGTGCCGATGACAGACAACGAATCTGGATATAACGGGGTTTGCTGAACATTTTTCTTTCTATATTACTTTTGAATATTTGTACCAGATTTGCTATGCACCAGTCCTGTGGAATAGACCTCGTCGCTATAGAGTCCCTAAATATAAGAAATAATGGTCTATTACATTACCTAGTTCTCTTAGTACCTGTGGGTGTATGCCAGCCGGACCCGGAGATTTATCTATTTTATTCTCATTTAACTGGTTTTGCACCTCTTCTTGGGTTAGAATGGTGACCCTTAATATAGGGTTTTCCTTGTCTCTCGGCATATCACCTAGCATTTAATTTTCCACTGTGAATACTGTGGAGAAGAAGGTGTTTAATATATTCGCTTTTTCCTCGTCATCTACAACTGTTTTTTCCTCACAGTGTATTAACCCTGCTGTTCTGTTCGGTCTGGGGAGACCTATTTTGAACTTTGGTATTTTTTGGGGTGTTCAAGATGCGGTTCTGAAACTTGTGGTTGATTGACTTAAATGAGGATGGGTCGGTCGGCCACGGGTTTCAGAGCCGCATCTTGAATATTTTAAAGAATATTGAAGTTCAAAGTCGGTCATTTTTGACCAACAGAACAGCAGGGTTAAGGGGCCTACACATTCACTTATGACTCTTTTACTATTATATAGTTGAAGAACAATTTGGGATTAGTTTTACTCTCCTTAGCAATGTGCTTCTCTGTTTCTCTTTTTGGCAGCTTTAATTAGTTTTTTAGATTAAGTATTTTTCTCCCTATAGTTTTTTAGAGCTACAGTGGTGCCATCCTGCTTTAGTAGTTTAAATACTTTCTTTTTACTGTTAATTGTCCCTCTTACTTCTTTGTTTAGCCACATTGGTTTTTTCTTATTTCTTGTCCTTTTATTTCCCCAAGGTATAAACCGCTTACAGTGCCTATTTAGGATGTTCTATTAGATAGTAATAAGTCTAAAAGTGCTGCTCCTCTGGTTGGATTCTGCACCAATTGTTAAAGAAAATTTTTCTTGGTTATTAGCAGAAACCTGTTACCTTTATGGGTTTCGCAGGTCTCTGTTTTCCAGTTAATATCCTGGTAGTTAAAGTCCCCCATAACCAGGACCTCATTATGGGTTGCAGCTTCATCTATCTGCCTTAGTATTAGACTTTCTGAGATTTCTGTTTTATTTGTTTTTTTACCAGACCCCAATGAGAATTTTGTTACCATTTTTCCCTCCATGAATTTCGACCCATATGGACTCGACATCCTCATTCCCTTCGCTAATATCCTCCCTTAAAGTGGACTTTAGGCAAGACTTTACATAAAGACAAACCCCTCCTTCTCTCCAATTTTTGCAATTCTTTCTAAACAGACTGTAACCCTGTAAGTTAACTGCCCAGTTATATATTGTATATATACAGCTCTGGCAAAAATTAAGAGACCATTGCAAAATGTTCAGATCATCTGATTTTTCTCTTTCTAGTTTTTTTTGAGTAAATATAAATTGTTCTTTTATTTTGTAAACTTCTGACAACATGTCTCTGAATTTCCAAGCAATAAATTTAGCATTTTTTCTGAAAAGGAGAAATAGTCAGAATGAAAAAAAAACAATGCTTTCAGTCCTCAAATAATACAAAAAAAGCAAATTCATAATCATGTAGAAACAATAATACTAATGTTTTTACTCAGGAGGAGTTCAGAAAGCAATATTTTGTGGAATAACCACGATTTTTAAACACAGTTTTCATGCATCTTGGCATGCTTTCCACCAGTCTTTCACACTGCGTCTGGAGCAAAAATTTAAGCAGCTTCTTTGAAAACTTGTGGCTATCCATAATCCTCTTGCTTACATTCCAGAGGTTTTCAATGGGGTTCAGGTCTGGAGATTGGGCTGCCCATGACAGGGTTTTGGTGTGCTGGTCTCTTAATTTTTGCCATATATATATATATTGTAAGACTCATGCTGGTGTGGTAGTTGGAGGCAGGTATATCTCACCCAGGTGTTTGTCCTATGTGAATTAGGCCACTCAGTATCTTCAGGGTGCTAATGGGTTAATGATTGCAGGAATAAAAGATGACCAGCTGGGGGTTTCCAGCGTCAGCCTGGGGCACACAGATTGCCTGTCTGTGTGAGACAAACGTGAATGAGAGCTCTGCTCAAGAATTGTGTGATGTTAGCTGGGTGGGGGAAGCCCCCCCCCCAGTTGTTGAGATAGCAATGTATTTGTTTAGTTAGTGCCAGACAGGCTAGGATTTATTGTTATGTTTTGTTTTTCTGTGTTGCTTTCACTTTAATATATCTGACCTGAGGTCAGCCTACTTGGAAACCTGCTGTACGCCTCAGAAATTCAATGCACAAACCACGTGACCTTTGACCCCAGCAAAGGCGATCCCGGAGTGTTTTGTCACATTGTGGTGGAGAACGTGGGCATACCGTGGCACAGGCGACAGCATGGAAGACGTGGTGAAAGCCTTAGTACAGTCCACTGCCGTACAGCAGCAGGCCACTGCCGCACAGCACAAAGCTAATAGCTTGATGGCCGCACAGCTGAAGGAGTTAGTGGACATGACGGTTGCAGACCGCCAACTTCTCCAACAGGTGGCGCAGCGCCTGGTGAGCATGCCTGACGCTGACCCGGAAGCAGAGTCCAGAAGGATCCATGTGAGTCGATACTGGCAAAAGCTGACTGCAGAAGATGACGTCGAGGCATACCTGACAACGTCTGAGCGGACGGCATTGAGAGAGTGGCCGAAGGCACGATGGGCCGATTTGATTGCCCCGTTTCTCTCCGGCGAGGCCCAAAAAGCTTACCATGATTTGGACCCGGAGGTCGCTCAGGACTTTGAGAAACTGAAAGCTGAGATCCTGGCCCGGCTGGGTGTGACGACGGCTGTCCGGGCACAGAGGGTACATCAGTGGACATACCAGCAAGATAAACCGGCGCGGTCTCAGATGTTCGACCTGATCTACTTAACAAAGAAATGGCTGCAACCCGAGGTACTGACAATACCCGAAATAATCCAGCGGGTTGTCCTGGACAAGTACCTGAGAGTACTACCCCCAGCGCTGAAAAGGTGGGTAAGCCAAGGAAATCCCACGACAGCGGATCAACTTGTGGAGTTGGTCGAGCGTTATTCCGTGGCAGAAGGACTTCCCGATGACACCGCCAACGCCCGGTCTGTGCCTCCTCCTCGTGGAACCGGTAAGGGACCACGGGTGAAGGAAAATCGCTTAAAACTGTGGGGGAGGAGTCCGGGACTGCTCGCAGTCCGAGACCAAGAGTATTGGACGGTGGTCTCAGTAGGGGACCTGTTAGGTGTTTCCGCTGCCATGAGAAGGGTCATGTTTCTGCGAACTGTCCTGTTACCGCTGAACCCATGCAGTGCGACGTTATAGACTCTAGAAAACGCATGTCTTTGGTTACACAGCTAGTGAGTGTGAATGCGGGTCAAAATGATACAGCGAAACACCTGTGTGAACTATCTGTTGATGGGAAAAATGGTGTGGCATTACTAGACTCTTGAAGTGTGGTGACTCTGGTGAAAGCTAGTCTGGTCGCACTTCCGTCTGGTCCGTCTGACAAGTTTTCTGTGACGTGTGTGCATGGTGACACCCGCTCGTACTTAACAGCGGTCATATGGATTTCTACTCCCTATGGGTCAGTGCAGCACAAAGTGGGACTCGTTCCCGCATTGTTACAGGATGTAATCCTGGGCAGGGATTTTCCCTATTTCTGGCAGTTGTGGGAGAATCAGTTGCTCCTTCACGGTAGCTGTACCCGTGAATCTTCTCCCATGCCATCTGGAGGTCCCGAGTCCCTAGAGGAGACCCCACAGGAAGATGTTGCTGCGGAGGTTAGTGAATCTAACCTTCAGTACCCCTTCTCCGTCATGGCGGGGGAAACAGAGGAAACTGAGGAACCACAGCGAGAGGCTTAGGCAGACAGCCATCCGGCACCCTGCCTGCCAGATTTGGGAGTCCAGGTGGATGACTTGCACAGCGAGCAAATGAAAGATCCTACCCTGACTCCGGCTAGGAAAAATGTAAAAATGATAGATGGGGTACCCGTAGAACCTGACACTAGGCTAGCGTACCCGTATATGGTTCTTGAAAATGATTTGCTCTACCAGGTAGAAAAAAAAGGGGAAGACACAGTGCAACGCTTAGTGGTACCCAAACCTTATCGGCGGAAGGTACTGGATTTGGCCCACGGACATATAATGGGGGGATATCTGGGGGTACAGAAAACCACAGAAAGGATATTGCATTGTTTCGTGTGGCCTGGAATACATTATGATGTGCGTAACTATTGTGAGTCCTGTCCAGAGTGCCAAATTTCGACCCCTAAATCTCAGTTCCGTAGCCCTTTGGTACCCCTTCCTATCATCGGGGTCCCTTTTGAGAGAATTGGGATAGATTTGGTTGGGCCCCTTCCCCGATCCGCACGTGGGCACCAACATATCCTCGTCATCGTGGACTATGCCACTCGTTACCCGGAAGCCGTCCCTTTGCGTAACACAGCTACCAAGACGATCGCCAAGGAATTGGTACAAGTGTTTAGTCGGGTGGGAATTCCAAAACAGATACTCACCGACCAGGGGACTCCCTTTATGTCGAGGGTAATGAAGGAGCTCTGCAGGCTCTTACAAATAGACCCGTTGCGTACGTCTGTCTATCACCCTCAAACAGATGGCCTGGTTGAGCGCTTCAACAAAACCTTAAAACAGATGCTCCGGAAGGCGATAGACAAAGATGGGAACAACTGGGATTACTTGTTACCCTATTTGCTGTTTGCCATTAGGGAAGTTCCCCAGTCTTCCACAGGGTTTTCGCCTTTCGAACTGTTGTACGCCCGTCGTCCCCGGGAAACCTGGGAAGGTCAAGTCACTCCCTTTAAAACGGTGATCGACCATGTAACACAAATGCAGGATCGTATTGCCGCTGTCATGCCCATTGTTAGGGACCATATGTTACAGGCCCAGGGATCCCAGAGGCAAAGTTATGATAGAGGCGCTAAGGTCCGTACATTTGCACCCGGCGATAGGGTGTTGGTCCTAATCCCTACGGTGGATAGTAAATTCCTGGCGAAATGGCAGGGCCCATTTGAGGTCCGAGAAAGAGTTGGTGAAGTGAACTATAAAGTGTACCAGCCGGGTAAGAGAAAACCGGAACAGATTTATCATGTGAATCTGAAAATATCCTGGAAAGACCGCTCTGCCCTAACGGTGGATCTGCCCCTTCCGGTTTGTTCACCTACTGTACCGGAGGTGCAGGTTGCCGAGACTCTCTCAGAACGACAAAAATCTGAGGTTAAGCAATTTTTGTTACAGAACCGACAGTTTTTCTCTGAAAAACCTGGCCGGACTAAGTTGGTGAAACATGAGATTGTCACAGAGCCTGGCGTCACTGTTCATGTGAAGCCCTACCGGATTCCGGAAGCCCGCCGTGAAGCCGTCTCCCGGGAAGTGATGGCAATGTTGGACTTAGGAGTCATTGAGGAGTTGCACAGCGCCTGGTCCAGTCCAATTGTGTTGATACCTAAACCGGATGGCTCCATCCGGTTTTGTAATGACTTTAGGAAACTGAATGCAGTTTCTAAATTTGATGCGTACCCTATGCCCCGGGTCGATGAGTTGATCGACCGGCTTGGTAAAGCCTGATACATTACGACCCTGGATTTAACAAAGGGGTACTGGCAGATTCCTCTGGCCGAGGCGGCCAGAGAGAGGACGGCATTTGCTACACCGGAAGGTCTGTTCCAGTATGTCTATATGCCGTTTGGACTTCACGGAGCTCCCGCAACGTTCCAGAGATTGATGGATCGAGTCTTGAGGCCTCACAGTCAGTATGCTTCTGCCTACCTGGATGACATCGTAATTTACAGCATGGACTGGGAAACTCATCTCCAGAAGGTACAAGCGGTGATTGATGACCTGCGAAATGCAGGTTTAACGGCAAACCCCAAGAAATGCCACATCGGGCTTGAAGAAGCCCGATACTTGGGCTACGTGATTGGCCGAGGAGTGGTTAAACCCCAGATCGACAAAATACAGGCAATTCAGGGCTGACCACAACCAGTGAACAAAAAACAAGTACAGGCTTTCCTGGGGATTGCCGGCTATTATCACCGGTTCATACCCAATTTTGCAGCCATGGCTACTCCCTTGACGGATCTTACCAAGGGGAAGGGTTCCGTCATGGTAAAATGGACCTCATCTGCTGAAGAGGCCTTCCACAGCCTTAAACGGGCTTTGTGCTCTCAGCCCGTACTAGTGACTCCTGATTTCAGCAGCGAGTTTGTGGTACAAACTGATGCCTCTGATACTGGTGTCGGAGCTGTACTTTCCCAGGTGAGGGACGGAGTCGAACACCCAGTCCTCTATCTCAGTCGGAAACTGAATGTACATGAGCAGAGGTATGCGGTGGTTGAAAAAGAGTGCCTAGCCATTAAATGGGCTCTCGACTCCCTCAAGTATTACCTGGCCGGTAGGAAGTTTAGGCTGGTCACAGACCATGCCCCTCTCAAGTGGATGCACCTCCACAAAGACCGTAATAGTCGGGTAACCCGGTGGTTCCTTGCCCTGCAGGCTTACTCTTTTACAGTGGAGCACCGACCTGGGGTGCAGATGGGGAACGCCGATGCCCTATCCCGAGTGCACTGTTTCAAGAGTGTTCTTGCTCGACCGGAGTGGTCTGAGCAAGGGGGGGGGATATGTAAGACTCATGCTGGTGTGGTAGTTGGAGGCAGGTATATCTCGCCCAGGTGTTTGTCCTATGTGAATTAGGCCACTCAGTATCTTCAGGGTGCTAATGGCTTAATGATTGCAGGAATAAAAGATGACCAGCTGGGGGTTTCCAGCGTCAGCCTGGGGCACACAGATTGCCTGTCTGTGTGAGACAAACGTGAGTGAGAGCTCTGCTCAAGAATTGTGTGATGTTAGCTGGGTGGGAGAAGCCCCCCCAGTTGTTGAGATAGCAACGTATTTGTTTAGTTAGTGCCGGACAGGCTAGGATTTATTTTTATGTTTTGTTTTTCTGTGTTGCTTTCACTTTAATAAATCTGACCTGAGGTCAGCCTACTTGGAAACCTGCTGTACGCCTCAGAAATTCAATGCACAAACCACGTGACCTTTGACCCCAGCAAAGGCGATCCCGGACTGTTTTGTCACAATATATATATATTTTTTTTCTTCCGCAAATATGCCAGATTGTGTGGGAATCTCCTCCGTATAGCCACTTTAAGGGCAAAGCAAAGATTTTCAAGTGTATTCAGGTCTAGGCCAGATTTTTTTTCTGCAGTCTTTTTTTGTTGATTTGGTTGCATGCGTAGTTGTTTTGAAATATCTCTTCACCTTCAGAGGCCTGAAGGTTTTGATGCAAAATTGCCTGATATTTTGAAATGTTTATCATTACCTCCATAGACAAAGGCCTAATGTTCATCTGCTGAGAAAAACAGCCACAAAGCATAATGCTTACTTCACCATGCTTCACTGTGGTTATGTTGTTCTTTTGGTGATGCTTTATCCCAAATATAACTTTTGGAACTATTGCCAAAAAAGTTAAACCTTGGTCTCATCAGACCATAATACATTTACTCAGATGTTTTTGGCAGACTAGATGAAGGTGTCGATAAAGCTTAGCTGGGTTTGGATGTTTGTCTTTGCAATAAAAGTCTTCCATCTCATTACCCTACCCCAAAGTTGAGACAGATGAAGAACACAGAGATTACTATTACATACAGTACAGAACCAGTACTTGGAAAAATTGCTCCAGCTCACTTATTGTCATGGTAGATCTTTTGTCAGCCTCCACCCCATTTTTTACCGTTTTTTTCTTCAATTTTTAAGGGACATCAAATTCTAAGCAATGTCTGTGTTGTGCCAAATATAAACCACTTCTTTATGACCATCTTTACTTTTCATGGTGAATCTAATGCCTTGAAAATTTTGTTGTACTCTGCTCCTGACTGATAACTTTCAACAAAGAGATCAATGTGCTGTGTTGTAAGCTGTTTATGAGCCATGTATTTTTCTGGAAAAAAATGTAGCTAAGAAAATTTTACTAAATCAGCTAAATTTTACTTATTTACTTCTGTTATTCAGAATTGTGTTATCGTAGCTATGTACTGACTACTATTTAACCCCTTCATGACCCAGCCTATTTTGAACTTAAAGACCTTGCCGTTTTTTGCAATTCTGACCAGTGTCCCTTTATGAGGTAATAACTCAGGAACGCTTCAACGGATCCTATCGGTTTTGAGATTGTTTTTTCGTGACATATTGGGCTTCATGTTAGTGGTAAATTTAGGTCAATAAATTATGCATTTATTTGTGATAAAAACGGAAATTTGGCGAAAATTTAGAAAATTTCGCAATTTTCACAATTTGAATTTTTATTCTGTTAAACCAGAGAGTTATGTGACACAAAACAGTTAATAAATAACATTTCCCACATGTTTACTTTACATCAGCACAATTTTGGAAACAAAATTTTTTTTTGCTAGGAAGTTATAAGGGTTAAAATTTGACCAGCGATTTCTCATTTTTACAACGAAATTTACAAAACCATTTTTTTAGGGACCACCTCACATTTGAAGTCAGTTTCAGGGGTCTATATGGCTGAAAATACCCAAAAGTGTCACCATTCTAAAAACTGCACCCCTCAAGGTACTCAAAACCACATTCCAGAAGTTTATTAACCCTTCAGGTGCTTCACAGCAGCAGAAGCAACATGGAAGGAAAAAATGAACATTTAACTTTTTAGTCACAAAAATTATCTTTTAGCAACAATTTTTTTATTTTCCCAATGGTAAAAGGAGAAACTGAACCACGTAAGTTGTTGTCCAATTTGTCCTGAGTACGACGATACCTCATATGTGGGGGTAAACCACTGTTTGGGCGCACGGCAGGGCTTGGAAGGGAAGGAGCGCCATTTGACTTTTTGAATCAAAAATTGGCTCCACTCTTTAGCGGACACCATGTCACGTTTGGAGAGCCCCCGTGTGCCTAAAAATTGGAGCTCCCCCACAAGTGACCCCATTTTGGAAACTAGACAACCCAGGGAACTTATCTAGATGCATAGTGAGCCCTTTGAACCCCAGGTGCTTCACAAACTGATCCGTAAAAATGAAAAAGTACTTTTTTTTCACAAAAAAATTCTTTTAGTCTCAATTTTTTCATTTTCACATGGGCAACAGGATAAAATGGATCCTAAAATTTGTTGGGCAATTTCTCCTGAGTACACTGATACCTCATATGTGGGGGTAAACCACTGTTTGGGCACATGGTAAGGCTCGGAAGGGAAGGAGCGCCATTTGACTTTTTGAATGAAAAATTATCTCCATCGTTAGCGGACACCATGTCGCGTTTGGAAAGCTCCTGTGTGCCTAAACATTGGAGCTCCCCCACAAGTGACCCCATTTTGGAAACTAGACCCCCCAAGGAACTTATTTAGATGCCTAGTGAGCACTTTAAACCCTCAGGTGCTTCACAAATTGATCTGTAAAAATGAAAAAGTACTTTTTTTTCACAAAAAAATTCTTTTCGCCTCAATTTTTTCATTATCACATGGGCAATAGGATAAAATGGATCATAAAATTTGTTGGGCAATTTCTCCCGAGTACGCCGATACCTCACATGTGGGGGTAAACCACTGTTTGGGCACTCGGCAGGGCTCGGAAGGGAAGGCGCGCCATTTGACTTTTTGAATGGAAAATTAGCTCCAATTGTTAGCGGACACTATGTCGCATTTGGAGAGCCCCTGTGTGCCTAAACATTGGAGCTCCCCCACAAGTGACCCCATTTTGGAAACTAGACCCCCCAAGGAACTTATCTAGATGCATATTGAGCACTTTAAACCCCCAGGTGCTTCACAGAAGTTTATAACGCAGAGCCATGAAAATAAAAAATAATTTTTCTTTCCTCAAAAATGATTTTTTTAGCCTGGAATTTCCTATTTTGCCACTGGTAATAGGAGAAATTGGACCCCAAATGTTGTTGTCCAGTTTGTCCTGAGTACGCTGATACCCCATATGTGGGGGTAAACCACTGTTTGGGCGCACGGCAGGGCTTGGAAGGGAAGGCACGCCATTTGGCTTTTTAAATGGAAAATTAGCTCCCATTATTAGCGGACACCATGTCACGTTTGGAGAGCCCCTGTGTGCCTAAACATTGGAGATCCCCCAGAAATGACCCCATTTTGGAAACTAGTCCACCAAAGGAACTAATCTAGATGTGTGGTGAGGACTTTGAACCCCCAAGTGCTTCACAGAAGTTTATAACGCAGAGCCATGAAAAAAAATATATATATATTTTCTCAAAAATGATCTTTTAGCCTGCAATTTTTTATTTTCCCAAGCGTAACAGGAGAAATTTGACCAGAAAAGTTGTTGTCCAGTTTCTCCTGAGTACGCTGATACCCCATATGTGGGGGTAAACCACTGTTTGGGCACATGCCGGGGCTCGGAAGTGAAGTAGTGACGTTTTGAAATGCAGACTTTGATGGAATGCTCTGTGGGCGTCACGTTGCGTTTGCAGAGCCCCTGATGTGGCTTAACAGTAGAAACCCCCCACAAGTGACCCCATTTTGGAAACTAGACCCCGAAAGGAGCTTATCTAGATGTGTGGTGAGCACTTTGAACCCCCAAGTGCTTCACAGAAGTTTATAATGCAGAGCTGTGAAAATAATAAATACGTTTTCTTTCCTCAAAAATAATTATTTAGCCCAGAATTTTTTATTTTCCCAAGGGTTACAGGAGAAATTGGACCCCAAAAGTTGTTGATCAGTTTCTCCTGAGTACGCTGATACCCCATGTGTGGAGGTAAACCACTGTTTGGGCACACGTCGGGGCTCAGAAGTGAAGTAGTGACTTTTAAAATGCAGACTTTGATGGAATGGTCTGCGGGCGTCACGTTGCGTTTGCAGAGCCCCTGGTGTGCCTAAACAGTAGAAACCCCCCACAAGTGACCCCATTTTAGAAACTAGACCCCCCAAGGAACTTATCTAGATATGTGGTGAGCACTTTGAACGCCCAAGTGCTTCACAGACGTTTACAACGTAGAGCCGTGAAAATAATAAATCATTTTTCTTTCCTCAAAAATGATGTTTTAGCAAGCATTTTTTTATTTTCACAAGGGTAACAGGAGAAATTGGACCCCAGTAATTGTTGCGCAGTTTATCCTGAGTATGCTGGTACCCCATATGTGGGGGTAAACCACTATTTGGGCACACGTCGGGGCTCGGAATTGAGGGAGCACCATTTGACTTTTTGAATACGAGATTGGCTGGAATCAATGGTGGCGCCATGTTGCGTTTGGAGACCCCTGATGTGCCTAAACAGTGGTAACCCCTCAATTCTACCTCCAACACTAACCCCAACACACCCCTAACCCTAATCCCAACTGTAGCCATAACCCTAATCACAACCCTAACCCCAACACACCCCTAACCACAACCCTAACCCCAACACACCCCTAACCCTAACCACAACCCTAATTCCAACTGTAGCCATAACCCTAATCACAGCCCTAACCCTAACCCCAACACATCCCTAACCCTAATCCCAACTGTAGCCATAACCCTAATCACAGCCCTAACCCTAACCCCAACCCCAACACACCCCTAACCCTAATCCCAACTGTAGCCATAACCCTAATCACAACCCTAACCACAACACACCCCTAACCACAACCCTAATTCCAACCCTAACCCTAAGGTTATGTGCCCACGTTGCGGATTCGTGTGAGATTTTTCAGCATCATTTTTGAAAAATCCGCGGGTAAAAGGCACTGCGTTTTACCTGCGGATTTTCCGCGGATTGCCAGTGTTTTTTGTGCGGATTTCACCTGCGGATTCCTATTGAGGAACAGGTGTAAAACGCTGCGGAATCCGCACAAAGAATTGACATGCTGCGGAAAATACAACGCAGCGTTTCCGCGCGGTATTTTCCGCACCATGGGCACAGCGGATTTGGTTTCCATATGTTTACATGGTACTGTACACCTGATGGAACACTGCTGCGAATCCGCAGCGGCCAATCCACTGCGGATCCGCAGCCAAATCCGCACCGTGTGCACATGGCCTAATTCTAAAGGTATGTGCACACGCTGCGGAAAACGCTACGGATCCGCAGCAGTTTCCCATGAGTTTACAGTTCAATGTAAACCTATGGGAAACAAAAATCGCTGTACACATGCTGCAGAAAAACTGCACGGAAACGCAGCGGTTTACATTCCGCAGCATGTCACTTCTTTGTGCGGATTCCGCAGCGGTTTTACAACTGCTCAAATAGAAAAACGCAGTTGTAAAACCGCAGTGAAATGCGCAGAAAAAACGCGGTAAATCCGCCATAAATCCGCAGCGGTTTAGCACTGCGGATTTATCAAATCCGCAGCGGAAAAATCCGCAGAGGAACAGAATACGTGTGCACATACCGAAACCCTAACCCTAGCCCTACCCCTAACCCTACCCCTACCCCTAGCCCTAACCCTAGCCCTAACCCTAGCCCTAACCCTACCCCTAACCCTAACCCTAGCCCTAACCCTAACCCTACCCCTAACCCTACCCCTAACCCTAACCCTACCCCTAACCCTACCCCTAACCCTACCCCTACCCCTAACCCTACCCCTAACCCTAACCCTATTCTAAAATTAGTGGAAAAAAAAAATTCTTTATTTTTTTTATTGTCCCTACCTATGGGGGTGACAAAGGGGGGGGCAGATTCGGCGGGCGCACTGCGCATGCGTCCGCCATTTTGGAAGATGGCGGCGCCCGGGGAGAAGACGGACGGACCCCGGCAGGAACGGTAAGTATGATAGGGTGGGGGGGAGCACGGGGGGGATCGGAGCATGGGGGGGTGAATCGGAGCGCGGGAGGGGTGGAACGGAGTACGGGGGGGGGTAAAACGGAGCACGGGGGGTGGAACGGAGCACGGGGGGGTGGAACGGAGCACGGAGGGGGGTGGATCGGAGTGCAGGGGGGTGATCGGAGCACGGGGGGGTGATTGAAGCACGGGGGGAGCGGACAAGAGCACGGGGGGAGCGGAGCACAGGACAGAGGGGAGCCGGAACAGTGTACCGGACAGATCGGGGGGCTGGGGGGGGCGATCGGTGGGGTGGGGTGGGGGCACATCAGTATTTCCAGCTTTGGCCGATGATATTGCAGCATCGGCCATGGCTGGATTGTAATATTTCACCCGTTATAATAGGTGAAATATTACAAATCGCTCTGATTGGCAGTTTCACTTTCAACAGCCAATCAGAGCGATCGTAGCCACGAGGGGGTGAAGCCACCCCCCCTGGGCTAAACTACCACTCCCCCTGTCCCTGCAGATCGGGTGAAATGGGAGTTAACCCTTTCACCCGGCCTGCAGGGACGCGATCTTTCCATGACGCCACATAGGCATCATGGGTCGGATTGGCACCGACTTTCATGACGCCTACGTGGCGTCAAAGGTCGGGAAGGGGTTAACATATGTTTAAATATGATTAGCTAAGCCTGAACACCACTCCAATTATAAGAAGAGATTTACGCTTACGCAACCACATTATTTTAGTAGTGTTAATTTTATTTAGGCCCTCAAAGTGATTTAAGTGCATACTTTTCTGTGAGGTCTATATTTGTTGTGGATTCCATAATATTTTATATTACAAAAACTTAAGGATAATTTCTCAGGCAAACAAATGCATGGTTTTTGGATGATCTATTTTAAGAGGTTTTCATAGCTTTATTTTATTACCTATACATTTGTACTTAAAGGTAGCATTTTGGTAAATTTCTGTTATAACTATCATCAGGTCAGCACAGAAGAGCCATATAATATCTATAAATATTCCTCAAGAGAGCCCAATAGCCTCTGAAAGGATCGTAATGGCTGTAATAAATGAATAATACAACATGAAATGGACAAGTTACCATGAAAATGGCAAATGAACATGTGATTGCACTGCTCAAAAGATAATTGACTGTTTTATGCATCCAGAAAATCTTAACAGTTTACTGCAATCAGCAAACTTTATGGTGTGAAGAAATAGCCTGCTGCAAGGCTGAAGGCAATGCAGCAAAATTAAGGTATACAAAATAATCAATGTAATTGTATGTTATAAGTAATTCTAGTGTTAAAAAAAGAGTGTAGTAATGGAGTTCTCAGATACATAATAATATGAAAAATAAATGAAAGTCAAAAAGTATAAAACTTTCCTCATGGAAAATAAAATCCTAGATGGATGAGAGAACTTAGGCTATTTATTATACCTTCAGCAATTAAAATAATGGCTCTCTAAGATATTGAACCTATAATAAATACCTACATTACAGTGGCCAAAAAATATAAAAGAGAAGGTTATTGTGCTGAAGAAATTTGTGCTGGCTGAGTTCAGTATTTTATGCTGTGAAGAAATTTGTACTATAAAGAAAACAGCTGAATTATACAAATCCCTGCTAAGTGTAAATGAATCTGTGTTTATGAGTCAACCATAAGAAAAAGTGCACCATTAATAAGATCAATGAACTTTAGCTTAGCAGTAGTAAATAAAAATAAGTCCAAAAAAACATAGCACTAACAAATTCACTTAGTATAAATGTATGGAATGTAGCAGGACAAAACAACCAATTGTGATTAATAAGGATAGAATAGTTAAGTTAACACAGACCTGACATTAAAATTAACTAGTTTAACCCCTTAGTGACGGAGCCAAATTTTTTTTAAATCTGACCAGTGTCACTTTATGTGGTAATAACACTGGGGCGCTTCAACAAATCCCAGTGATTTTGAGATTGTTTTTTCGTGACACGTTGTACTTTATGATAGTGGTAAATTTAGGTCAGTATGTTTTGTTTCTCAGAAATTTGAGAAAAATGTTAAAAAATTATCAATTTTCAAACTTTGAATGATTATCCCTTTAATCCAGATAATCACACCACAGCACAACATTAATAAATAAAATTTCCCACATGTCTGCTTTTACATCAGCACCATTTGTAAAATGTTCTTTTATTTTGTTAGCATTTTAGGAGGTTTAAAAATGTAGCAGTAATTTTTCATTTTTCCAAGGAAATTTACAAAATTTATTTTTTTAGGGACTTATCCATGTTTGAAGTGCCTTTAGGGGTCCCATATATTGGGAAACCCCCAAACGTGATACCATTTTAAAAACAGCACTGGCATATTGAAAACTGCAGTTGGGTAGTTTATTAACCCTTCAGGTGATTTTCAGGAATTAATGCAAAGTGGCATGACAGAAATGAAAATGTGTGTTTTTATCACCTAAATGTCACTAACTTCTGAACAGGTTACAACAGCCGTCAGACTCCAAGGCCGCTATTTGGTCATGAACTGCCATGGCAAACATCAGGACCACACAATCATGATCTGAGGGCACCAATTGGGATAAAGAGGAAGCCCCCACACTGTGTTAACATTTATATGATGTAGTCACTATTGACAGCTGCATCTAAGGGGTTAAACAGATATGATCGGTGCCAACACTGATCGTGGCTGATACAGCAAATTGCCAGCTACAGTGTACAGCCGACAGCTGCTGGATTGTCGCCTGTATGGGGAGGCTATTCTCTTATATCTCAGGCCAGTTAAAAGACGTATCGGCGGTCATTAAGGGGTTAAAATAAATTGTCAAAATATAATGTTCAAATAAATCTGAAGCAGTCAAACACTAATTTTTGCCTAAATAGCGGAGCATAGGCTATTACATTTGTTGTTTAATTTATAAGTAACAGGTTTCAAACAGAGTTGAGCAAATCTTTTGAAATTCAATTTAGCCAAATTTTCCCAAAAAATTTGTTTCACAGCAAACAAATTTGTCCAAATCTCAAAACTGGAAAGTAATTGCTCTGAAAAAACACATGGGGTAGAGTACAGATAGAACTTTACTGACCATAAGTGCTTAGACTCTACAGGGAAGAGAAAGAGAACACTGCTGACCAAATAGCTTACACTCTAATATACAGAAGAGACAGAGAGAGGACACGTGGCATGAACAGGCTCTGTATGCCTCTGAGGTCCTGGCTTGCCCTGCTGCTAATGTTTTGTCAGAGCTGGTATTTAGTGCCGCTGGTAGAATTATAACTGATAAGCGCATCCTCTTGCCAACTGAAAATGCTGAAAGGATGACTCTTATAAAAATGAGTAAGGGCAAGATTGGGCCAGACTTCTCAACACCACTGAATGATAGTACCATAACATAAATGAAAATCCAGTGTCTTTTTTTGGGGAGGTCTATTCCCATGCACCTTGTCACACCCACACATGGGTATACGCTTCCTGAATTGGCCTATGTGCTGTTGTCCTCCTCCTTCTCCTCATCCTCATCATCCACCACCACTAGATGGTAAGCGTGATCTGTGATGAAACACCCACGTTATTTTTTTCAGGGTGTTTATGATGCTCATAAACAAAATGTTTTGACAGTATGTTGCTGTATAACCCCAGGGGGAAATATTTGACAGCCTGTACACTTAGTGCATGGACATTACAAGTATAGGATAACTGCTCCTCTGTAGTAGGAAGAGATTTTTAGGAGGCCCTCCTCAACGTATCTTCATCCACCACAGCTGGATCACCAGTGTGACTGTGGTCTGTGTTGCAATACAAACGTTATTGTTCTTAAGGGTGTTTATGATGCCTGTAAGCAAAATTTTTTGACAGTATGTTGCTGTATAGACCAGGTGGAAATGTTTGTTAGCCCATACACTTACTGCATGGGCATTACAAGTATAGGAGTCCCACTCCTTTGTATTAGGGTGCGTCTTAATTTTGGGCAGGCATTGCATTCACTGCTTAGGCAAACAGTATGGGAGACCAACTTTCTAATAATGTGAACATTGTTGGTCGGTAAGCTTCGACAAATACAATTCTCCACTACCAGTTCTTCAATGCAATGCCGGGCATTCAGCCTCGATACTGCAATACTCCACTGCAGTTTCTTCAGCCTCAACACTGCAATTGTCAACTGCAGGTTCCTCAGGCTCACCCTCTCAATTCACCAGTGTAGAGTCTTCAGCCTGAACACTGCAATTCCCCTGTGCAGTTTCTTCAGCCTCAACACTGCAATTCTCCCCCACAGTTTCTTCAGCCTTAATACTGAAATTCTCCACTGCAGGATTTCCAGCCTCAACATTGACATTCTACACTGCCAGATCTTCATCCTCAACACTGTAATTCTCTAATGCAGGTTCTTCAGATTCAACACTGAAATGCTCCCCTGCCGGGTGTTTAGCAGCAAAACTGCAATGCTCCAATGCCAAGTCTTCATCCTCATCACTGACATTCTCCAACCCAGGTTCTTCAGGCATTTTGGTTTCATTCTTGCATGTTTTGTGGTGAGTCTGTAAAAGTGGCATAAGACTCGGACAATATTGTTCACAGCAGTGACCTGGGAGTCCGAAATGCTTCCAGGGGTCTTCCCCATTATGTTCCCATGTCATTTGAGCAATATTCCCAATGATTTCTGCTGTTTTCAGACCCTCTGAAGACCTCCAGGGGGGCCACAGCCAAAATGCTCAAGTTTCCCATACACTTACATTGGACTCGTTGCTCAGGTAGAGCACCTGAGAATTAAAAAATGTTCAACCTGAGCAACAAGCACACAAGCATTTTAGTGCTCACCCATTACACCCAACATTTTTGCCCAAGGTATTATTTTTTTCTAATTTATTCTATCCATCCATTATCATTTTCACTTTTCTTTTTTCATTCATTATGTAAAACACTTATGACAATATTTTCATCCCCAAGCTTTGCCAGTAAAGATGTAACAAAATATGCTAAGTAGGAGAAACAGCAAAACGTGGCAACTGGCCACAGTAATGGTGTAGTATGCATAGTTATTAAAATACAAACAAATTAAAACAGGTGTGCATAAACAGATATGCACATTTAAATATCTACTTTTTAATTTGTTTTATTTTTTTTCAAGAAAACTACAAAATAAGATATAATAGGCAGGTACATGACCAAATATAAAGCACCTTCAAGAAGATGCTGTATTAATATTATATGTGTGGTTGTATAACGTAACAAAGAAAAGATATGCAAAAAATATATAAATTTTTGTAGACAAGCACACTATGTGACATAAATGTGACAGCTTAATGTTTAAATTTTGTGGGATTACTTTAAAAAAAATGTTCTTTCTTCACAAAAAATTTTGCACCAGAAATGCTAAAACTGTTTCCAACATCTACACTTTCTGACACTAATTTAAGATTTTTTTTTTGCAAAACTATTGTGTTGATTTGCTTATGATTTATAGTGCATTAAGGAAGAAAAAATGTGTAATTATAATTCAAATGCAGTAGGATAAATGACAGCTAAACTATTTCACTAATCAATGAAACTGAGTGTGGCAGTGTTGCTGCAACTGCCCCAATATATCCTCCTATCAATTAAATCTTTAAAATATTCCCAGAATAATATACTCCTCTACAGTGCTGCAGTTATGCAACACATTACTACCTTAATATTTGTTTCCAATGTTTTAGGGATTTTTTTTTCTTATCTTTATTAACCCCTTTACCCCCAAGGGTGGTTTGCACGTTATGGACCGGGCCAATTTTTACAATTCTGACCACTGTCCCTTTATGAGGTTATAACTCTGGAACGCTTCAACGGATCCCGGTGATTCTGACATTGTTTTCTCGTGACATATAGTACTTCATGATAGTGGTAAAATTTATTTGATATTACCTGCGTTTATTTGTGAAAAAAACGGAAATTTGGCGAAAATTTTGAAAATTTCGCAATTTTCCAACTTTGAATTTTTATGCAATTAAATCACAGAGATATGTCACACAAAATACTTAATAAGTAACATTTCCCACATGTCTACTTTACATCAGCACAATTTTGGAACCAAAATTTTTTTTTGTTAGGGAGTTATAAGGGTTAAAAGTTGACCAGCAAGTTCTCATTTTTACAACACCATTTTATTTTAGGGACCACATCTCATTTGAAGTCATTTTGAGGGGTCTATATGATAGAAAATACCCAAGTGTGACACCATTCTAAAAACTGCACCCCTCAAGGTTCTCAAAACCACATTCAAGAAGTTTATTAACCCTTCAGGTGCTTCACAGGAATTTTTGGAATGTTTAAATAAAAATTAACATTTAACTTTTTTTCACAAAAAATTTACTTCAGCTCCAATTTGTTTTATTTTACCAAGGGTTACAGGAGAAAATGGACCCCAAACGTTGTTGTACAATTTGTCCTGAGTACGCTGATACCCCAAATGTGGGGGTTAACCACAGTTTGGGCGCATGGCAGAGCTCGGAAGGGAAGGAGCGCCATTTGACTTTTCAATGCAAAATTGACTGGAATTGAGATGGGACACCATGTTGCGTTTGGAGAGCCACTGATGTGCCTAAACATTGAAACCCCCCACAAGTGACACCATTTTGGAAAGTAGACCCCCTAAGGAACTTATCTAGAGGTGTGGTGAGCACTTTGACCCACCAAGTGCTTCACAGAAGTTTATAATGCAGATCCGTAAAAATAAAAAATCATTTTTTTTTCACAAAAATTATCTTTTCGCCCCCAATTTTTTATTTTCCCAATGGTAAGAGAAGAAATTGGACCACAAAAGTTGTGGCACAATTTGTCCTGAGTACTCTGATACCCCATATGTGGGGGTAAACCATTGTTTGGGCGCATGGGAGAGCTCGGAAGGGAAGGAGCGCCGTTTGACCTTTCAATGCAAAATTGACAGGAATTGAGATGGGACGCCATGTTGCGTTTGGAGAGCCACTGATGTACCTAAACATTGAAACCCCCCACAAGTGACACCATTTTGAAAAGTAGACCCCCTAAGGAACTTATCTAGATGTGTGGTGAGCACTTTGACCCAATAAGAGCTTCACAGAAGTTTATAATGCAGAGCCGTAAAAATAAAACAAAAATTTTTTCCCACGAAAATAATTTTTTAGCCCCCAGTTTTGTATTTCCCTGAGGGTAACAGGAGAAATTGGACCCCAAAAGTTGTTGTCCAATTTGTCCTGAGTGCGCTGATACCCTATATGTGGGGGAGAACCAGCGTTTGGGCGCATGGGAGGGCTCGGAAGGGAAGGAGCGCCATTTGGAATACAGACTTAGATGGAATGGTCTGCAGGCGTCACATTGTGTTTGCAGAGCCCCTAATATACCTAAACAGTAGAAACCCCCACAAGTGACCCCATATTGGAAACTAGACCCCCCCACGAACTTATCTAGATGTGTTGTGAGAACTTTGAGCCCCCAAGTGTTTCACTACAGTTTATAACGCAGAGCCGTGAAAATAAAAAATCTCTTTTTTTCCCACAAAAATTATTTTTTAGCCCCCAGTTTTGTATTTTCCCAAGGGTAACAGGAGAAATTGGACCCCAAAAGTTGTTGTCCAATGTGTCCTGAGTGCGTTGATACCCCATATGTGGGGGGGAACCAGCGTTTGGGCGCATGGGAGGGCTCGGAAGGGAAGGAGCGCCATTTGGAATGCAGACTTAGATGGAATGGTCTGCAGGCGTCACATTGCGTTTGCAGAGCCCCTAATATACCTAAACAGTAGAAACCCCCACAAGTGACCCCATATTGGAAACTAGACCCCCCCACGAACTTATCTAGATGTGTTGTGAGAACTTTGAGCCCCCAAGTGTTTCACTACAGTTTATAACGCAGAGCCGTGAAAATAAAAAATCTCTTTTTTTCCCACAAAAATTATTTTTTAGCCCCCAGTTTTGTATTTTCCCAAGGGTAACAGGAGAAATTGGACCCCAAAAGTTGTTGTCCAATTTGTCCTGAGTGCGTTGATACCCCATATGTGGGGGGGGAACCAGCGTTTGGGCGCATGGGAGGGCTCGGAAGGGAAGGAGCGCCATTTGGAATGCAGACTTAGATGGAATGGTCTGCAGGCGTCACATTGCGTTTGCAGAGCTGTTATGTTTGCTAATGACAGGTGTTATGAAGGCAATCCAGAAACACAGTGTGCTTAGCGATCAGAGCGCACACAGTGATCTGACAAATACCCAAAAATACAAGAACGAGCTCTGAGACGTGGAAACTCTGTAGACTGCACACCTGATCCTATCCTAAACACAACTAAAAGCGGCTGTGGATTGCGCCTAACAACTACCTAGGCAACTCGGCACAGCCTAAGAAACTAGCTAGCCTGAAGATAGAAAAATAGGCCTGACTTGCCCCAGAGAAATTCCCCAAAGGAAAAGGCAGCCCCCCACATATAATGACTGTGAGTAAGATAAAAAGACAAAACGTAGGGATGAAATAGATTCAGCAAAGTGGGGCCCGATATTCTAGGACAGAGCGAGGACAGTAAAGCGAACTTTGCAGTCTACAAAAAACCCTAAAGCAAAACCACGCAAAGGGGGCAAAAAAAACCCACCGTGCCGAACTAACGGCACGGCGGTACACCCTTTGCGTCTCAGAGCTTCCAGCAAAACAAAAGACAAGCTGGACAGAAAAAAAGCAACAAAAAAGCAAAAAGCACTTAGCTATACAGAGCAGCAGGTCACAGGAACAATCAGGAGAAGCTCAGATCCAACACTGAAACATTGACAAGGAGCAAGGATAGCAGCATCAGGCGGAGTTAAGTAATGAAGCAGTTAACGAGCTCACCAGAACACCTGAGGGAGGAAGCTCAGAAGCTGCAGTACCACTTGTGACCACAGGAGTGAATTCAGCCACAGAATTCACAACAGTACCCCCCCCTTGAGGAGGGGTCACCGAACCCTCACCAGAGCCCCCAGGCCGACCAGGATGAGCCGCATGAAAGGCACGAACAAGATCGGAAGCATGAACATCAGAGGCAAAAACCCAGGAATTATCTTCCTGAGCATAACCCTTCCATTTAACCAGATACTGGAGTTTCCGTCTAGAAACACGAGAATCCAAAATCTTCTCCACAATATACTCCAATTCCCCCTCCACCAAAACCGGGGCAGGAGGCTCAACAGATGGAACCATAGGTGCCACGTATCTCCGCAACAACGACCTATGGAATACATTATGTATGGAAAAGGAGTCTGGGAGGGTCAAACGAAAAGACACAGGATTAATAACCTCAGAAATCCTATACGGACCAATAAAACGAGGTTTAAATTTAGGAGAGGAAACCTTCATAGGAATATGACGAGAAGATAACCAAACCAGATCCCCAACACGAAGTCGGGGACCCACACGGCGTCTGCGATTAGCGAAAAGTTGAGCTTTCTCCTGGGACAAGATCAAATTGTCCACTACCTGAGTCCAGATCTGCTGCAACCTATCCACCACAGAATCCACACCAGGACAGTCCGAAGACTCAACCTGTCCTGAAGAGAAACGAGGATGGAACCCAGAATTGCAAAAAAATGGAGAAACCAAGGTAGCCGAGCTGGCCCGATTATTAAGGGCGAACTCAGCCAACGGCAAAAAGGACACCCAATCATCCTGGTCTGCAGAAACAAAACATCTCAGATATGTTTCCAAGGTCTGATTGATTCGTTCGGTCTGGCCATTAATCTGAGGATGGAAAGCCAAGGAAAAGGATAGGTCAATGCCCATCCTACCACAAAAGGCTCGCCAAAACCTTGAAACAAACTGGGAACCTCTGTCAGAAACAATATTCTCAGGAATGCCATGCAACCGAACCACATGCTGAAAGAACAAAGGTACCAAATCAGAGGAGGAAGGCAATTTAGCCAAGGGCACCAGATGGACCATTTTAGAAAAGCGATCACAGACCACCCAAATGACTGACATCTTTTGAGAAACGGGAAGGTCAGAAATGAAATCCATCGAAATATGTGTCCAAGGCCTCTTTGGGACCGGCAAGGGCAAAAGCAACCCACTGGCACGAGAACAGCAGGGCTTAGCCCTAGCACAAATCCCACAGGACTGCACAAAAGTACGTACATCCCGTGACAGAGATGGCCACCAGAATGATCTAGCCACTAACTCTCTGGTACCAAAGATTCCAGGATGACCAGCCAACACCGAACAATGAAGTTCAGAGATAAGTTTATTAGTCCACCTATCAGGGACGAACAGTTTCTCTGCTGGACAACGATCAGGTTTATTCGCCTGAAATTTTTGCAGCACCCGCCGCAAATCACGGGAGATGGCAGACACAATGACTCCTTCCTTGAGGATACCCGCTGGCTCAGATAAACCCGGAGAGTCGGGCACAAAACTCCTAGACAGAGCATCCGCCTTCACATTTTTAGAGCCCGGAAGGTACGAAATCACAAAGTCGAAGCGGGCAAAAAATAACGACCAACGGGCCTGTCTAGGATTCAAGCGCTTGGCAGACTCGAGATTAGTCAAATTCTTATGATCAGTCAATACCACCACGCGATGCTTAGCTCCTTCAAGCCAATGACGCCACTCCTCGAATGCCCACTTCATGGCCAGCAACTCTCGATTGCCCACATCATAATTACGCTCAGCGGGCGAAAACTTCCTGGAAAAGAAAGCACATGGTTTCATCACTGAGCAATCAGAACCTCTCTGAGACAAAACCGCCCCTGCTCCAATCTCAGAAGCATCAACCTCGACCTGGAACGGAAGAGAAACATCTGGCTGACACAACACAGGGGCAGAACAAAAACGACGCTTCAACTCCTGAAAAGCTTCCACAGCAGCAGAAGACCAATTAACCAAATCAGCACCCTTCTTGGTCAAATCGGTCAATGGTTTGGCAATGCTAGAAAAATTACAGATGAAGCGACGATAAAAATTAGCAAAGCCCAGGAACTTTTGCAGACTTTTCAGAGATGTCGGCTGAATACAATCCTGGATGGCTTGGACCTTAACTGGATCCATCTCGATAGTAGAAGGGGTAAAGATGAACCCCAAAAATGAAACTTTCTGCACACCGAAGAGACACTTTGATCCCTTCACAAACAAAGAGTTAGCACGCAGGACCTGAAAAACCATTCTGACCTGCTTCACATGAGACTCCCAATCATCTGAGAAGATCAAAATGTCATCCAAGTAAACAATCAGGAATTTATCCAGATACTCACGGAAGATGTCATGCATAAAAGACTGAAACACAGATGGAGCATTGGCAAGTCCGAACGGCATCACTAGATACTCAAAATGACCCTCGGGCGTATTGAATGCAGTTTTCCATTCATCTCCTTGCCTGATTCTCACCAGATTATACGCACCACGAAGATCTATCTTAGTGAACCAACTAGCCCCCTTAATCTGAGCAAACAAGTCAGATAACAATGGCAAGGGATACTGAAATTTAACAGTGATCTTATTAAGAAGGCGGTAATCAATACACGGTCTCAGCGAACCATCCTTCTTGGCTACAAAGAAGAACCCTGCTCCCAGTGGTGATGACGATGGGCGAATATGTCCCTTCTCCAGGGATTCCTTCACATAACTGCGCATAGCGGCGTGTTCGGGCACGGATAAATTAAATAATCGACCTTTAGGGAATTTACTACCAGGAATCAAATTGATAGCACAATCACAATCCCTATGCGGAGGTAGAGCATCGGACTTGGGCTCTTCAAATACATCCTGATAATCAGACAAGAACTCTGGGACCTCAGAAGGGGTGGATGACGAAATTGACAAAAATGGAACATCACCATGTACCCCCTGACAACCCCAGCTGGATACCGACATGGAATTCCAATCCAATACTGGATTATGGGTTTGTAGCCATGGCAACCCCAACACGACCACATCATGCAGATTATGCAACACCAGAAAGCGAATAACTTCCTGATGTGCAGGAGCCATGCACATGGTCAGCTGGGCCCAGTATTGAGGTTTATTCTTGGCCAAAGGTGTAGCATCAATTCCTCTCAATGGAATAGGACACCGCAAAGGCTCCAAGAAAAACCCACAACGTTTAGCATAATCCAAATCCATCAGATTCAGGGCAGCGCCCGAATCCACAAACGCCATGACAGAAAACGACGACAAAGAGCATATCAAGGTAATGGACAGAAGGAATTTGGACTGTACAGTACCAATGACGGCAGACCTAGCGGACCGCTTAGTGCGCTTAGGACAATCAGAAATAGCATGAGTGGAATCACCACAGTAGAAACACAGACCATTCAGACGTCTGTATTCCTGCCGTTCAACTCTAGTCATAGTCCTATCGCACTGCATAGGCTCAGGTTTAACCTCAGGCAGTACCGCCAAATGGTGCACAGATTTACGCTCGCGCAAGCGTCGACCGATCTGAATGGCCAAAGACAAAGACTCATTCAAACCAGCAGGCATAGGAAATCCCACCATGACATCCTTAAGAGCCTCAGAGAGACCCTTTCTGAACAAAGCTGCCAGCGCAGATTCATTCCACTGAGTGAGTACTGACCATTTCCTAAATTTCTGACAATATACTTCTATATCATCCTGACCCTGGCACAAAGCCAGCTAATTTTTCTCAGCCTGATCCACTGAATTAGGCTCATCGTACAGCAATCCGAGCGCCAGGAAAAACGCATCGACACTACTCAATGCAGGGTCTCCTGGCGCAAGAGAAAATGCCCAGTCTTGAGGGTCTCCGCGCAAAAAAGAAATAATAATCAAAACCTGTTGAATAGGATTACCAGAAGAATGAGGTTTCAAGGCCAGAAATAGCTTACAATTATTTTTGAAACTTAGAAACTTAGTTCTATCTCCAAAAAACAAATCAGGAATAGGAATTCTTGGTTCTAACATAGATTTCTGATCAATAGTATCTTGAATTTTTTGTACATTTATAACGAGATTATCCATTGAAGAGCACAGACCCTGAATATCCATGTCCACACCTGTGTCCAGAATCACCCAAATGTCTAGGGGAAAAAAAAAAAAGTGAACACAGAGCAGAAAAAAAAAAAAAAATGATGTCAGAACTTTTTCTTTCCCTCTATTGAGAATCATTAGTTTGGCTCCTTGTACTGTTATGTTTGCTAATGACAGGTGTTATGAAGGCAATCCAGAAACACAGTGTGCTTAGCGATCAGAGCGCACACAGTGATCTGACAAATACCCAAAAATACAAGAACGAGCTCTGAGACGTGGAAACTCTGTAGACTGCACACCTGATCCTATCCTAAACACAACTAAAAGCGGCTGTGGATTGCGCCTAACAACTACCTAGGCAACTCGGCACAGCCTAAGAAACCTAGCTAGCCTGAAGATAGAAAAATAGGCCTGACTTGCCCCAGAGAAATTCCCCAAAGGAAAAGGCAGCCCCCCACATATAATGACTGTGAGTAAGATGAAAAGACAAAACGTAGGGATGAAATAGATTCAGCAAAGTGGGGCCCGATATTCTAGGACAGAGCGAGGACAGTAAAGCGAACTTTGCAGTCTACAAAAAACCCTAAAGCAAAACCACGCAAAGGGGGCAAAAAAAACCCACCGTGCCGAACTAACGGCACGGCGGTACACCCTTTGCGTCTCAGAGCTTCCAGCAAAACAAAAGACAAGCTGGACAGAAAAAAAGCAACAAAAAAGCAAAAAGCACTTAGCTATACAGAGCAGCAGGTCACAGGAACAATCAGGAGAAGCTCAGATCCAACACTGAAACATTGACAAGGAGCAAGGATAGCAGCATCAGGCGGAGTTAAGTAATGAAGCAGTTAACGAGCTCACCAGAACACCTGAGGGAGGAAGCTCAGAAGCTGCAGTACCACTTGTGACCACAGGAGTGAATTCAGCCACAGAATTCACAACACAGAGCCCCTAATATACCTAAACAGTAGGAACCCCCACAAGTGACCCCATATTGGAAACTAGACCCCCCCACAAACTTATCTAGATGTGTTGTGAGAACTTTGAGCCCCCAAGTGTTTCACTACAGTTTATAACGCAGAGCCGTGAAAATAAAAAATCTCTTTTTTTCCCACAAAAATTATTTTTTAGCCCCCAGTTTTGTATTTTCCCAAGGGTAACAGGAGAAATTGGACCCCAAAGGTTGTTGCCCAATTTGTCCTGAGTACGCTGATACCCCATATGTTGGGGTAAACTCCTGTTTGGGCACACGGGAGAGCTCGGAAGGGAAGGAGCACTGTTTTACTTTTTCAATGCAGAATTGGATGGAATTGAGATCGGTCGCCATATCGCGTTTGGAGATCCCCCTGATGTGTCTAAACAGTGGAAAAACCCCAATTATAACTGAAACCCTAATCCAAACACACCCCTAACCCTAATCCCAACGGTAACCCTAACCACACCTCTAACCCAGACACACCCCTAACCCTAATCCCAACCCTATTCCCAACCGTAAATGTAATCCAAACCCTTACCCTAACTTTAGCCCCAACCCTAACTGTAGCCTTAACCCTAACCCTAGCCCTAACCCTAGCCCTAACCCTAGCCCCAACCCTAACCCTAGCCCTAACCCTAGCCCTAGCCCTAACCCTAGTCCCAACCCTAGCCCTAGCCCTAACCCTAGACCTAACCCTAGCCCTAACCCTAACCCTAGCCCTAACCCTAGCCCTAGCCCTAACCCTAGCCCTAACCCTAGCCCTAACCCTAACCCTAGCCCTAACCCTAGCCCTAGCCCTAACCCTAGCCCTAGCCCTAACCCTAGCCCTAACCCTAGCCCTAACCCTAATGGGAAAATGGAAATAAATACATTTTTTTCATTTACTTTTATAGCGGGTTTTTTAACGGATTTTTATGATTGGCAGCCGTCACACACTGAAAGACGCTTTTTATTGCAAAAAATATTTTTTGCGTTACCACATTTTGAGAGCTATAATTTTTCCATATTTGAGTCCACAGAGTCATGTGAGGTCTTGTTTTTTGCGGGACGAGTTGATGTTTTTATTTGTAACATTTTCGGGCACGTGACATTTTTTGATCGCTTTTTATTCCGATTTTTGTGAGGCAGAATGACCAAAAACCAGCTATTCATGAATTTCTTTTGGGGGAGGCGTTTATACCGTTCCGCGTTTGGTAAAATTGATAAAGCAGTTTTATTCTTCGGTTCAGTACGATTACAGCGATATCTCATTTATATCATTTTTTTATGTTTTGGCGCTTATACGATAAAAACTATTTTATAGAAAAAAATAATTATTTTTGCATCGCTTTATTCTGAAGACTATAACTTTTTTATTTTTTTGCTGATGTTGCTGTATAGCGGCTCATTTTTTGTGGGACAAGATGACGCTTTCAGCGGTACTATGGTTATTTATATACGTCTTTTTGATCGCGTGTTATTCCACTTTTTGTTTGGCGGTATGATAATAAAGCGTTGTTTTTTGCCTCGTTTTTTTTTTTTTTTCTTACGGTGTTTACTGAAGGGGTTAACTAGTGGGCCAGTTTTATAGGTCGGGTCGTTACGGATGCGGCGATACTAAATATGTGTACTTTTATTGTTTTTTTTTTATTTAGATAAAGAAATGTATTTATGGGAATAATATATATATTTTTTTTCATTATTTAGGTTTTGTTTTTTTTTGTTTTTTACACACTTGGAAATTTTTTTTTTTACTTTTTTACTTTGTCCCAGGGGGGGACAATACAGATCGGTGATCTGCTAGTTTGCACAGCACTCTGACAGATCACCGATCTGTCTCAGAGTGCTGCAGCGTTACCAAGTGCCTGCTCTAAGCAGGCACTTGGTAAGCCACCTCCCTCCCTTCAGGACCCGGATCCGCGGCCATCTTGGATCCGGGACTTTCTGCAGGGAGGGAGGTAGGAGACCCCCGGAGCAACGCGATCACATCGCGTTGCTGCGGGGGTCTCAGGGAAGCACGCAGGGAGCCCCCTCCCTGCGCGATGCTTCCCTGCACCGCCGGCACATCGCGATCATCTTTGATCGCGGTGTGCAGGGGGTTAATGTGCCGGGGGCGGTCCGTGACCGCTCCTGGCACATAGTGCCGGATGTCAGCTGCGATAAGCAGCTGACACCCGGCCGCGATCGGCGGCGCTCCCCCCGTGAGCGCGGCCGATCGCGCTGGACGTAATATTCCGTCCTTGGGAATTAAGGCCCACCCCACATGGACGGAATATTACGTCCAATGGCAGAAAGGGGTTAATGAGCTAAAAACTTTTGCTTATTATCACAACTCCTAAATCGCCCTAAAAATCCCTGCTTCATTCCCTACCTAGGCTTTTACACAGGCTATGATATTCCCTCATGAACATCTGCACTATTCCATATGATATACTGATTTCAAGACATTACTTTGAATGTTGTGCAGTGGCACATTAGTCAAACTTCTGTCACTGATTCAATGTTGTGCAATTTTTAAATTGAGAGAAATCAGCAAAATCTAAAACAACCTGATTTTACCACCTCACACCTATTCTGCTTATCAATCAAGTCACATATTAGGTTATAAGTAGAACTTAATTACTTAAAACTATAAAATTTTTAACTATAGTTCTTTTCAAAGTGGTTATTCAGTTGAGCTATTTGTTGGGTAGCTGAAGCTATATCCCAGTCTTTAAAGGTATATGTGTCATGCAGTTCAGACAGGTTCAGGTACAGGACAGGTACAAAATCAAGGATTCGGGCCTGGATATACCGCCTCCAGGACAGGCGCCAGAACAGGACAAAACAGAAATCAAGGCAAGGACTTTGGTACCAAAACGTAGACAGGAGAGGCGCAGAAACACAAACACACATAGCAAAGTTCAGGAGCTTTGTAAGTAGCTCAGGCCCCACCCATTGGGCAGGGGAACTTTATGTAGGAGCTGCCCCTCAGCAATTGGCGGGGGACAGCATTTCAAGTAAACACCCTAACCCTGATAAAAGCAGGGGAGGTGTGGCCGCGCATGCCCAAAGCACAAACAGAAACCATTATAGCACAAACAGTGCAGAAACTTAGGCTCAGGGCACCTGGCTGAGACTGCAAGCACTGACACACGTGGAAAGTCACGCACCAGCTGCAAATGATCTCACAACCCGCGGACAGCTTCCACAGCAGCAACCAGGAACTGCACATGAGGAAGGTATGCAGCAGGGCAAAGACCTAAACACCCATGTACGGCTGCGCAGCAGAGCAGGGAACTGAGAAGGCTACATCCAGGTAATAGACAACAGTATCCCAGCTCAAATTAGGGGGAAAAGAGTAAAGGGTTAAAGCAAACATATGCATTGTCATGCCGAAAACCAGAAATAGACAGAACGGCATGAAAATATGGAGCGACCATAGGAGGATGTATGTAGAGCTTGTCTAAATACTATGTTGTTATCTTGAAGCACTGCCAATATACCGTATATGCTCGAATATAAGCCGACCCGAGTATAAGCCGACCCCCTTAATTTTGCCACAATAAACTGGGAAAACTTATTGACTCGAGTATAAGCCTAGGGTGGAAATGCAGCAGCTACCCGTGAATTTCAATAATAAAAATAGATCATTATTTCCCCATAGCTGTGCCATATAGTGCTCTGCGCCGTTCATTATTGCCCTATAGTTCTGCCCCATATAGTGCTCTGCACCATTCATTATTGCCCTATAGCTGTGCCCCATATAGTGCTCTGCACCGTTCATTATTGCCCTATAGCTGTGCCCCATATAGTGCTCTGCACCGTTCATTATTGCCCTATAGCTCTGCCCCATATAGTGCTTTTGCACCATTCATTATTGCCCTATAGCTCTGCCCCATATAGTGCCCTGCACCGTTCATTATTGCCCTATAGCTGTGCCCCATATAGTGCTCTGCGCCGTTCATTATTGCCCTATAGCTGTGCCCCATATAGTGCTCTGCACCGTTCATTATTGCCCTATAGCTGTGCCCAATATAGTGCTCTGCACCGTTCATTATTGCCCCATAGCTGTGCCATATAGTGCTCTGCACAGTTCATTATTGCCCTATAGCTCTGCCCCATATAGTGCTCTTGCACCGTTCATATTGCCCCATAGAAAGCTCTGCCCCATATAGTGCTCTTGCACCGTTCATATTGCCCCATAGAAAGCTCTGCCCCATATAGTGCTCTTGCACCGTTCATATTGCCCCATAGAAAGCTCTGCCCCATATAGTGCTCTGCACCGTTCATATTGCCCCATAGAAAGCTCTGCCCCATATAGTGCTCTTGCACCGTTCATATTGCCCCGTAGAAAGCTCTGCCCCATATAGTGCTCTTGCACCGTTCATATTGCCCCATAGAAAGCTCTGCCATTGTCGCTGCTGCTGCAGTAAAAAAATAACACATACTCACCTCTCTTGCTTGCAGCTCCCAGCGTCTCGTTCCGGCGTCTCGTCCCGGCGTCTCCGCTCTGACTGATCAGGCAGAGGGCGCCGCGCACACTATATGCGTCATCGCGCCCTCTGACCTGAACAGTCAGAGCGCAGAGACGCAGGGAAGATGGAGCGACGCCGGGAAGATGGAGCGGCGCCCGGCGGCTGGAACGCGGACAGGTGAATATTACATACTTACCTGGTCCTGGCGTCCGGCTCCTTCTCCCGGACAGCTGGTCTTCGGTGCCGCATCTTCCTCCTCTATCAGCGGTCACCGTTACCGCTGATTAGAGAAATGAATAGGCGGCTCCACCCCTATGGGAGGTGGAGCCGCCTATTCATTTCTCTAATGAGTGGTCCCACGTGACCGCTGATAGAGGAAGAACTGCAGCACCGAAGACCTTGGGACGGCAGGGGGAGCACCAGGATCACCGGGACTAGGTAAGTATGCCTCAGCGCCCTCTCCCCCTCACCCGCCGACCCCACCGCCGACCGTGACTCGAGTATAAGCCGAGAGGGGCACTTTCAGCCCAAAAATTTGGGCTGAAAATCTCGGCTTATACTCGAGTATATACGGTACATTGTGTTGTTAAAGAGAGTGGAAAATATTTTTCCCTATTCCATCTTATCTAAAGCCCTAAAATGCACAAGAAATTGTAAATATTTATTTTGATAGGCTTTGTAGGCAACATAGACATTTCTCTGAAACAAGTTTGTTACAGTATGAGTACTTTTATCCAAACATCAGATTTTATGTTATCATTAGAGATGAGTGGATCAGATCCATTTTTCAATTCACCTGTACGTGTGAGTTGCAGAGAAATTATTCTCCATGAATATAATGTACCTTCATGTCTCTACAAATCCCAGAACATAATCAATGTAAGGTGTAAAAAACAATATACACATACATATTTTATGGCTCATCTGTCTGGATCCTCAGCTTCTCACCGTTGCTGATATGATTCTCGTTGCATGTCCTGATGGTCATTGCAAGTGCTGAAATCCCCGAGACTCTCACCCTGTCTTCACTGAATACAGATTTTCCATATTAATGAACGTGAAGGAGAATCAGTCAGATTTTCTCTAATGAGACATTTTACACAGTTGCTTATTTTCATGTGTACTATTGATTTATGAAATAAAAATTAAAATGACAATTGCTTTTTAATTGTTTCTAAAACATCTTGATATTAATTGATTTATTGTACAGAAAACAACTATTGACAGGTTATAAGGATTTTAGCCTGCAATAAGAACTGCATTTATTTTTTCAATTGCATTATTTCTTAATTCTGGGCAATTGCTTTATCAGTTTGCATACAGCAAGTGTTGTTAGATACATTTAAAGATAACTAGGATGTGTGTTGCATAATGTGGCATTGAAACAGCTAATGTGGAGATTGAGGTTTATTTGGCTTAAAAATGCCGTAAAATTAAATTGATATAGAAGGTTTTCTGTTAAAATAAAGCAAAACAATGCATTTTACCATAGCAGTGAAGAAAATGATATAGTGTCCAATTTTCTATCATGTATCTTGATTATCATTTTGATATCAAAATTATGTGTTCAAATAACTTTCAGCTACCCTGTTTCAGATTCTAATGACAACAGTTTTGTAATATAAGGCATAACAAGGGTATTTTAACTCCTTACTGGCCTTGGATGTACTCAGAACGTCATGGTCGGCTAGTACTTACCAGGCTATGCTTGCTATCATCGCCGGGTATCAGCTGATTCTGACAGTCAAGAACCACCACAGTGCAAGAGCAGTGCCTGCACCAATCCTGGCACTTTAACCCCTTAAATAACCCCTTTAAACCTCATCTGCACTTGGATCTGTGCCCCCACGATGCCATAGATGGGACCCAATCATTGCCATGGTGACCCAATGTTGTCATGATGACATCCGGGTCACCAGGGTTTGGAAAGTCCCTCAGGCAATGCGCAAAGCATAATTTCAGGGGCTTGTGTCAGTGACACACTGTGTTAGGTGTCGAGTTCCGCCACAGCACAGGGGGAAACTCAAACCACCTCCGCTGCGGTCTCCCATTCTTCTCCAGCCACAGTGGAGTCTGCTCAGAGGAGATGTCAGTCCCAGCGTCTGGCTCAGGCAGATACTCTGTGCTTGGTTGCTGCTGCTCTTCAAGGCTCATAAAACAGCTCACATAGAAAAAACTCAGAAAAATACATACCATGAGATATGGCCTTCCCAAAACCCTGTCTGGTGATAAAAGCACACTTAGCAGGATGCAGCAGGCCTTCACTGATAAAGGCTAGGGGCGGCACAAGTGCAAACTACTTGATAAAAACAGCCACACCCACCCCAACCAAACATTGCAGGGGTTGGCTGCCTAGTAGAAAAAATGCACATTGATATAACTCACATAGGACGCCAGTCACACTGATAAGTGCGGTGCACAGTGTCTGGAATGCAACCTATTAATGACGCCCCTTGTTTTAACAGGCGGGCTGCCCAGCACTATAATATGCAGCACACAGTGACAGGCGCCCCAGAAAAACCTAACCAACATAAAGAGGCCTGGCCACATCCTGCAAAAAAGGATATGATTCGGTGCAAAAAAATGCATGCATTTTATAAACACATACACTATATGAGGTATTGGTTTAATATTTTGGCCAAAATAAAGTAAGCCCACAACCCAACGTCAAGGGTCCTCATAATATTGCGGGTCCTACCACTAATATAAAAAAACAGCTCACATAGAAAAAACTCAGAAAAAAATACATACCATGAGAGGCCATGGATCCCAGGCCCGCAGTGTGATTAAATCAGAAGACACTGTGAGGCGGGATCTCGGGCAGCGCGGCCGCACAGGCGCAGCCAGCCTGACACCAAATGATGTCAGAAGATGGGCAGCGCTAAGTGTGCATGGCCAAGGGATAACAGAACAGCGCAGGCTCCGAGACAGCTTCAAACAATGCTGAGGAGGCAGAGCACGGCACCAAGGGGGTAGGAATGTCGGCTGTGCTGCGTCACATTACGAAGGAAAGTCCCACCTCCGGGACGGTTTTACGGTATCAGTGGACACATTTTATAAGTGTTAAGTTCTGCGTGTGCAAGGAGCTAAACTAAAAGACCTACCTTTTCCTTGTGCAGTATTACTGCTGCACAAGGTGGCTCTTTCAGTAACAAACGCCTGGGGGGGACAGGTTCCCTTACATTTCAGTTGTTGTGTCAGCGGTCGCAGGACACATTGCCGGCTACACAGCTGGGGATCAGCTGACGTTACTGAAACCCAATAACACTGGGTCATATGTTTTGACTGTGCAGCCTGCACTTCTGAGCCGCAACTGGCGGTGTTGGAGCCCAGGAATTACAGTTCAGGTGGTAGAAAGATGAACACATCAGGAGACCTGGATGACACCCAATTATTTAATCAGAAAGAGGAGTGGCAAATTCCTGCGAGATCCAGGCCTGGTTCATTTTCAGAAAAGTAAGCCGGTCAACGTTATCGGAGGATAGTCGCATGCGACGGTCTGTTAGTACACCACCTGCAGCACTAAAGACGTGTTCCGATAATACACTAGCCGCAGGGCAAGCCAGCACCTCCAATGCATACTGGCTTAGCTCTGGCCATGTATCCAGCTTAGAGACCCAAAACTTGAAAGGGGAAGAGCCGTCTGGGTGTACAGTAAGAGGGCAAGACATGTAGTCTGCCACCATCTGACGGAACCGTTGCCTCCTGCTGACTGGAGCCGACGGTGATGGTGTAGACATTTGGGGCGGGCACACAAAAGTGTGCCAGAGTTGTGCCATACTGGGCTTGCCTTGGGCAGAGGCACTGCTTCTGCTCCCTCTTTGGGCAGAGCCTCCCCCACTGCCTCGACGCACTGAGCTGCTTTGTAAAGCACTAGCAGCACTGCTCTCAGTTGGACTGGAGAAGATGATGGAATTCACCAGTGTGTCTTGGTACTCCCGCATTTTACGCTCCCGGGTCAATGGTGTGATGAGGTTTTGTACGTTGTCCCGGTAGCGAGGATCGAGGAGGGTGTACACCCAATAATCAGCCATGTTGAGAATGGGGGCGATGCGGCGTTCGTTTCTCAGGCACTGCAGCATGTAATCAACCATGTGCTGCAGACTGCCAACTGGCCAAGAAACGCTGTCCCCTGCAAGAGGCGTGATCTCTGCCCGCTCTTCATCACCCCACCTTTGCTGTACACATTGACTACTGGACAATTGTGTAACTCCCTCCTCTGGACGGATGTCTTCCTCCTCCATTGACTCCTCCTCATCCTCCTAACAAAGTGTCCCCTGCCTATGCATTTGTGAGGAACCACGTGGCGCTGACTGTCCAGAAGCTGATGGAAATGGTGACTTCTCATCCTCCACCTCTTCCACAACATCATCCCTTAGCGCTTGCAGTGTTTGTTGAAGCAGGCAGATAAGGGGGACAGTCATGCTGACTAGTGCATCATCTGCACTCGCCATCCGCATGGAATAATCAAAGGGACGCAAAACCTGGCAGACGTGCTTCATAGTGGCCCACTCTGTGGTTGTGAAGTCTGAAAGGCGAGAAGTGCGACTTCTTTGCGCCTGGTGCAGCTGGTACTCCATTACTGCTTGCTGCTGCTCACACAACCACTCCAACATATGTAACGTGGAATTCCACCTGGTGGGTAGGTCACATATGATGCGGTGTTCCGGAAGGCGGAATTGGTGCTGCAGAGCTGCAATGCGCGATCTTGCCGTGCTGGAACGCCGCAAGTGAGCACACTCTAGGCGGACCTTGTGCAGCAGTGCATCAAGATCCGGATAGTCCCTCAAAAAACTCTGCACGACCAAGTTGAGCAAATGTGCCAGACATGGGATGTGAGTGAGGTTGCCAAGGCCCAGAGCTGCCACCAGATTTCGGCCATTGTCACACACTACCATGCCTGGCTGGAGATTCGCTGGCACAAACCACACATCGCTCTCCTGCTTGATGGCATTCCAGAGCTCCTGCGCTGTGTGGCTTTGATTCCCCAAAGAAATTAATTTCAAGACGGCCTGTTGACGTTTGGCCACGGCTGTGCTCATGTCGGTCGTAACAGGTAAACGTTCACGGGTCCATGTGGAGGTGGACTGTGACGGCTCCTGCAGCGATGATTCTGAGGAACTTGTGTATGAGGAGGAGTCAATGCGTTCAGACTGGATTCCTGCAATCCTTGGAGTGGGCAGGACACGTCTTGCGCCACTTGCACGATCTGTACCCGGCTCAACAACATTAACCCAATGGGCAGTGAGGGAAAGGTATCGTCCCTGTCCATGGTGACTGGTCCATGCATCGGTGGTGAGGTGGACCTTGCTACTGATGGCGTTCAGTAGTGCGTGTTTTATGTGTCCTTCCACATGCTTGTGCAGGGCAGGGACAGCTTGCCTGCTGAAATAAAAGCGCTGGGCACATTGTACTGTGGGACTGCCAATGCCATCAAGTCACGGAAGCTGTCAGTCTCCACCAGCCTGAATTACAGCATTTCCAGTGACAGAAGTTTGGCAATGCCTGCATTCAGAGCCTGTGCTCGTGGGTGGTTTGCCGAGAATGGCCACCTTTTCTCCCATGCCTGTACTACCGATGGTTGTAGACTGGTCTGGGAGTGTGAGGATGACTGGGAACGTGGTGCTGTGGGTGGAATTACAGTGGGTCTCTGGACAACAGTGCCAGAGGTTCTTCCATGGCGATCCTGGGAGGAAGCGGAACCAGCTGTGTGTGAGCTGGAGGAAGAGGCAACACGAGCTGGAGAGGTGGTAGCTGCCGCTGTTGGTTGGCCTAGGTCTTCAGTGTGTTTTTGTAACTCCACTGCATGCCTGGTCCGCAGATGTTTCCACATACTTGAGGTATTGAGGCTGCTGACATTTCTCCCTCTTTTGATTTTCTGATGACACACCTTGCATTTGACAAAGCAAATGTCATCTGCAACTCTGTCCATAAAGGACCAGGCACTGCAAGTCTTGGGAGCGCCCTTTTTGGCTTTTGGAAGAGACAGGCTCCTAATGGGTGCCGAAGTGGAGGCTACAGGCTCTGCAGTCTTCCCCCTCCCTCTCCCTCTTTGGCCCGTTTGGGGAATCTCTTCCTCAGAGCTGCTCCCACCACCTTCCTGTTCCTCACGCCACGATGGGTCAAGGACCTCATCATCTACACTGCCCTCTGCCACCAACTGCTCCTCCTGGGTAGTCTCAGCAGCACAGTATGCACCAGAAAGCGGCACCTGAGTCTCATCATCTGATGCGTACTGCGGTGTGGTGACCGGAGGCACTGGCCCACCCGCCTCTTCAGAGTCAGAGAGACAAAGCTATTGGGCATCACTGCACACTGCCTCTTCTTCCATTTCTCCAATGCTGCTTGGCTGGCCCCCTGTTTCCAAGCCAAGAGATTCAGAGAACAGAAGTAGAGACGGCTCCTGTCCTGGGCTCTCTGACTGCCTGGGCAATTTGGCAGGTGGTGAAGAGACAGATGGGTGCTCTCCAGTGCTCTGTGCCTGAGAGGATGAGGCGCTAACTGAAGTCGATGCATTAGCTGCCATCCATCCGACAACGGCTTCAATTTGATCTTCACACAGCAGCGGTGTATGCCGCTCTCCTACAAAGCTGCGCATGAAGGACTGTTCCCTGCTGAAACTGGGTGATGATGAGTCACCGGTGCCCGCAGCAGGCACAGAATCCCCACGTCCTCTCCCTGCTCCGCGCCCACGTCCACTTGACTTACTCCCTGCCTTCTTCATCTTGGTTGACAGATAAAGATAAGCAGAAAAGTACTAAGGGCTTAGTGTGCTAATTCCTGAACAGCTCCTAACAGGTATAAGAAACACTAATTTTCTAAAGTGTGGACTAGACTTTAATATGAGCTAATGTGGCCTACACAACTGTAAAGTGGTGTGTTTGGTGAACTTTATTATTTATTTATTTTTCTTTGGCAGAACTGACTACAGGGCGAGCTGCACTCACACGGAGACCGTGCAGACAGCTGTAAACGGCGCTGCAAGGCCCAAAAAACCTCCTCTACGTTATCCTATGTAATGTTTTTCCACAATTTGGCTGGATACGGGTGGAAAGCCACTAATAGGAATTATTTGAAAAAATGTGCAGTAGGCTGCCCTATTTGCAAAAAAAGGACAATATATTTTACGGTATGAGGCAGTGACGCACCCCGAGCTGGATACAACCGGTTGTGGCTGCACACAGACTACAGAGCGAGCTGCACTCACACGGAGACCGAGCAGACAGCCATAAACGGCGCTGCAAGGCCCAAAAAACCTCCTCTACGTTATCCTATGTAGTGTTTTTCCACAATTTGGCTGGATACGGGTGGAAAGCCACTAATAGGAATTATTTGAAAAAATGTGCAGCAGGCTGCACTATTTGTAAAAAAGGACAATGTATTTTACGGTATGAGGCAGTGACGCACCCCGAGCTGGATACAAGCGGCTGTGACTGCACACAGACTACAGGGTGAGCTGCACTCACACGGAGACAGTGCAGACAGCCGTAAACGGCGCTGCAAGGCCCAAAAAACCTCCTCTACGTTATCCTATGTAGTGTTTTTCCACAATTTGGCTGGATACGGGTGGAAAGCCACTAATAGGAATTATTTGAAAAAATGTGCAGCAGGCTGCACTATTTGCAAGAAAGGACAATGGATAGAACAGTATGAGGCAGTGAACCACCCTGAGCTGAATACAACCGGCTATGGCTGCACACAGACTACAGAGTGGGCTGCACTCACACACACACACACACAGAGACCTTGCAGATCGCTGTGAAAACAGCGCTGCAAGGCAAAAGCAAGGTGAACACACAGCGGTTGCTAAATTAGCCTGGGAAAAGCACAATGAAGCAAATCGCTATCTCAACTGGCC
This sequence comes from Ranitomeya imitator, assembly GCF_032444005.1. NCBI lineage: Eukaryota > Metazoa > Chordata > Amphibia > Anura > Dendrobatidae > Ranitomeya > Ranitomeya imitator. The sequence goes on from NC_091284.1 coordinate 639,235,306, forward strand.
CTCAGTCACAACACAGCATCCTATGCCTAACTGAATTCACAGCAGAGTGAGCGCAAAATGGCGGCAGCGTTTTTTATAGTGCATCATGACATCATTTCAGCAGCCAATCACAGCCTTACCAGTAGTTACATGCCCACCATGCTGAACAGGATGTGCCCACACTTGTAATCATTCCTCATTGGCTGAATTCGTGCAGTTTGAATTCTGGGCACTTCCGATTCCGGTCTCCGATATGCGGTAAGTATCGGAACTGATACCCAATACTTGCGGTATTGGAATGCTCAACACTAGTGGAGACTCTAAGTTGAGTCTCCATCAGGTGGGTTTCCTTTGTTGGAAGGTATGTGAGAGGCCTATTTTCTTATTTCTACTCTGTGAAAATTGATGCCACTTTAGTGGTGTGGTTCACAGTAACTGACATACTGGAAACACATTAATAATTTATGGTCCTAAATACGGGACCAAAAATGAGAGCGCTACGGCGACTCCAATCTAATACATTGAACCTACAGAGAACCAGGAGTATACTCTCATGGGTACAGATATAGATATAAAAATAGAGCCCAAGTCATTAATTTGCAATATCAAAAACAGATTTTTAATATACAAAGCTCATTCACAATAAATATCGACTAAAAGCCAAAGTGCAAAACACATGAAGAGAAAATAGGGGAGAGAACATAAAAATAAAAAACAAAAACAGCCAAAAACGGTACCTCCATGTTTGTTCGTGCTAATAGCAAGAATAAATTTGTAGAGTAGGCACCCCTCTATCCACATCACTTGTATAGGGAGCCAATACCGGCAATAGCCGTTCTTAATGTAACTGAAGTACCCTTACTCATTAGCCCAGACACAGCATTTGCTTACCCATGTGGGAAGGAGAGACCTCGGCAGACTTAGTACCCATTTTTTAAATTTCCCCAAGGGTAACAGGAGAAACTAGACCACAAAAGCTGTTGTCCAATTTGTCCTGAGTATGCTGATGCCTCATATGTGGGGATAAACCACTGTCTCGGCTGACGGCAGAGCTCAGAAGGGAGGGAGCACCATTTGACTTTTTGAAATTTGATTGGAATCAATGGTGGAGCCAAGTCGTGGTTAGAGACCCCCTGATGTACCTAAAAGGTGGAAACCCCCAAATTCTAATTACAACCCTAACCCCAACCCTATCCATAATCCTAATCACAACCCTAACCTCAATGCACCCCTAACCCTAATCCCAACGATAACCATAACCCTAATCACAACCCTAACCCCAACACACCCCTAACCTTATTCCCAACCCTAATCAAAACCCTAAACCCAACAAACCCCTAACCCTTATCCCAACCCTAACCATAACTCTAACCACAAACTTAATCCCAATGCACCTCTAACCCTAATCCCAACCGTAACCATAACCCTAACCCTAAACCCAACCCTAATCTCAACCCTAACCCTAATCCAAACCCTAATCCCAACCCTAACCCTAACTCCAACTCTAACCCTAACTTTAGCCACAACTCTAACTCTAACCCTAACTTTAGCCCCAACCCTAACCCTAGCTTTAACCCCTTTCTGTCATTGGACGTACTATTCCGTCCATGTGGGGTGGGCCTTAATTCCCAAGGATGAAATAGTACGTCCACTCATGGGGGGAGCGCGGCCGATCGCGGCCGGGTGTCAGCTGACTATCGCAGCTGACATCTGACACTATGTACCAGGAGCGGACAACGGACCACCCCCAGCACATTAACCCCTTTCTGTCATTGGACGTACTATTCCGTCCATGTGGGGTGGGCCTTAATTTCCAAGGACAAAATAGTATGTCCAGCCCGATCGGCCGCGCTCACGGGGGGAGCGTGGCCAATCGCGGCCGGGTGTCAGCTGCCTATCGCAGCTGACATCCAGCACTATGTGCCAGGAGTGGTCACGAACAGCCCTCGGCACATTACCCGCTGGCACACCACGATCAAACGTGAACGCGGTGTGCCGGCGGTACAGGGAAGCATCGCGCAGGGAGGGGGCTCCCTGCGTGCTTCTCGGAGACCCCCGCAGCAATGCGATGTGATAGCATTGCTGCGAGGGTCCCTTACCTTCCTCCCTGCAGCAGCCCGGGATCCAAAATGGCCGCGGCATCCGAGTCCTGCAGGGAGGGAGGTGGCTTACCAAGTGCCTGCTCAGAGCAAGCGCTTGGTAAGCCTGCAGTGCTGCAAGTCAGATCGCTGATCTGACAGAGTGCTGTGCAAACTGTCAGATCAGCGATCTGTGATGTCCCCCCCTGGGACAAAGTAAAAAAGTAAAAAAAAAAATTTCCACATGTGTAGAAAAAATAAAATAATTCCTAAATAAAGAAAAAAAAAATATTATTCCCATAAATACATTTTCATATTATCTAAATAAAAAAAAAAACAATAAAAGTACACATATTTAGTATTGCCGCGTCCGTAACGACCCAACCTATAAAACTGTCCCACTAGTTAACCCCTTCAGTACACACCGTAAGAAAAAAAAATGAGGCAAAAAAAAACGCTTTATTATAATACTGCCGAACAAAAAGTGGAATAACACGCGATCAAAAAGACAGATACAAATATCCATGGTACTGCTGAAAACGTCATCTTGTCCCGCAAAAAAAGAGCCACCATACAGCATCATCAGCAAACAAATAAAAAAGTTATAGTCCTCAGAATAAAGCGATGCAAAAATAATTCTTTTTTCTATAAAATAGTTTTTATCGTATAAAAGCGCCAAAACATTAAAAAATGATATAAATGAGGTATAGCTGTAAACGTACTGACCCGAAGAATAAAACTGCTTTATCAATTTTACCAAACGTGGAATGGTATAAATGCCTCCCCCAAAAGAAATTCATGAATAGCTGGTTTTTGGTCATTCTGCCTCTCAAAAATTGGAATAAAAAGCGATCAAAAAATGTCACGTGCCCAAAAATGTTACCAATAAAAACGTCAACTCGTCCCGCAAAAAAAAACCTCACATGACTCTGTGGACTCAAATCTGGAAAAATTATAGCTCTCAAAATGTGGTAACGCAAAAAATATTTTTTGCAATAAAAAGTGTCTTTCAGTGTGTGACGGCTGCCAATCATAAAAATCCGCTAAAAAACCCGCTATAAAAGTAAATCAAACCCCCCTTCATCACCCCTTAGTTAGGGAAAAATTAAAGAATTAAAAAAAATTGTTTATTTCCATTTTCCCATTAGGGTTAGGGTGAGGGCTAGGGTTAGGGTTAGGGCTAGGGATAGGGTTGGGGTTAGGGCTAGGGTTAGGGCTAGGGTTAGGGTTAGGGCTAGGGTTAGGGCTAGGGTTAGGGTTAGGGCTAGGGCTAGGGTTAGGGTTAGGGCTAGGGTTAGGGTTAGAGTTGGGGCTAGGGTTAAGGCTACAGTTAGGGTTGGGGCTAAAGTTAGGGTTGGGGCTAAAGTTAGGGTTACATAGGGTTACATTTACAGTTGGGATTAGGGTTAGGGGTATGTCTGGGTTAGAGGTGTGGTTAGGGTTACCGTTGGGATTAGGGTTAGGGGTGTTTTTGGATTAGTTATAATTGGAGGGCTCCCACTGTTTAGGCACATCAGGGGCTCTCCAAACGTGACATGGCGTCCAATCTCAATGCCAGCCAATTCTGCGTTGAGAAAGTAAAACAGTGCTCCTTCCCTTCCGAGCTCTCCCGTGTGCCCAAACAGGGGTTTACCCCAACATATGGGGTATCAGCGTACTCAGGACAAATTGGACAACAACTTTTGGGGTCCAATTTCTCCTGTTACCCTTGGGAAAATACAAAACTGGGGGCTAAAATATAATTTTTGTGGGAAAAAAAGATTTTTTATTTTCCCGGCTCTGCGTTATGAACTGTACTGAAACACTTGGGGACTCAAAGTTCTCACAACACATCTAGATAAGTTCCTTGGGGGTCTAGTTTCCAATATGGGGTCACTTGTGGGGGATTTCTACTGGTTAGGTACATTAGGGGCTCTGCAAACACAATGTGACGCCTGCAGACCATTCCATCTAAGTCTGCATTCCAAATGGCGCTCCTTCCCTTCCAAGCCCTCCCATGTGCCCAAATGGTGGTTCCCCCCACATATGGGGTATCAGTGTACTCAGGACAAATTGGACAACAACTTTTGTGGTCCAATTTCTCCTGTTACCCTTGGGAAAATTCAAAACTGCGGGCTAAAAAATAATTTTTGTGGGAAAAGATTTTTGTTTTATTTTTACGGCTCTGCATTATAAACTTCTGTGAAGCCCTTGGTGGGTCAAAGTGCTCACCACACATCTAGATAAGTTCCTTCGGGGGTCTACTTTCCAAAATGGTGTCACTTCTGGGGGGTTTCAATGTTTAGGCACATCAGTGGCTCTTCAAATGCAACATGGCGTCCCATCTCAATTCCTGTCAATTTTGCCATGAAAAGTGAAACGGTGCTCCTTCCCTTCCGAGCTCTCCCATGCACCCAAACAGTGGTTTACCCCCACATATGAGGTATCAGCGTATTCAGGACAAGTGGTACAACAACTTTTGGGGTCCAATTTTTTCTCTTACCCTTGGGAAAATAAAAAAATTTGGGGCGAAAAGATATTTTTTGTGAAAAAATATGATTTTTTATTTTTACGGTTCTGCATTATAAACTTCTGTGAAGCACTTGGTGGGTTAAAGTGCTCAACACATCTCTAGATAAGTTCCTTAGGGGGTCTACTTTCCAAAATGGTGTCATTTGTGGGGGGTTTCAATGTTTAGGCACATCAGTTGCTCTCCAAACGCAACATGGCGTCCCATCTCAATTCTTGTCAATTTTGCATTGAAAAGTCAAACGCCGCTCCTTCCCTTCCGAACTCTCCCATGCGCCCAATCAGTGGTTTACCCTCACAGATGGGGTATCAGCGTACTCAGGAAAAATTGTACAACAACTTTTGGGGTCCAATTTCTTCTCTTACCCTTGGGAAAATAAAAAATTGGGGGCGAAAATATAATTTTTGTGAAAAAATATGATTTTTTATTTTTACGGTTCTGCATTATAAACTTCTGTGAAGCACTTGGTGGGTCAAAGTGCTCACCACACCTCTAGATAAGTTCCTTAGGGGGTCTGCTTTCCAAAATGATGTCACTTGGGGGGGTTTCAATGTTTAGGCACATCAGTGGCTCTCCAAACTTAACATGGCGTCCCATCTCAATTCCAGTCAATTTTGCATTGAAAAGTCAAATGGCGCTCCTTCGCTTCCGAGCTCTGTCATGTGCCCAAACAGTAGTTTACTCCCACCTATGGGGTATTGGTGTACTCAGGACAAATTGTACAACAACTTTTGTGGTCCATTTTCTCCTGTTACCCTTGGTAAAATAAAACAAATTGGAGCTGAAGTAAATTTTTGTGAAATAAAGTTAAATGTTCATTTTTATTTAAACATTCCAAAAATTCCTGTGAAACACCTGAAGGGTTAATAAACTTCTTGAATGTGGTTTTGAGCACCTTGAGGGTTGCAGTTTTTAGAATGGTGTCACACTTGGGTATTTTCTATCAAATAGACCCCTCAAAATGACTTCAAATGAGATGTGGTCCCTAAAAAAATGGTGTTGTAAAAATGGGAAATTGCTGGTCAAATTTAACCCTTATAACTCCCTAACAAAAAAATTAGGGTTCCAAAATTGTGCTGATGTAAAGTAGACATGTGAGAAATGTTACTTATTAAGTATTTTGTGTGACATATCTCTGTCATTTAATTGCATAAAAATTCAAAGTTGGAAAATTGCGAAATTTTCAAAATTTTCGCCAAATTTCTGTTTTTTTCACAAATAAACGCAGGTAATATCAAAGAAGTTTTACCACTTTCATGAAGTACAATATGTCATGAGAAAACAATGTCAGAATCACTGGGATTCATTGAAGCGTTCCAGAGTTATAACCTCATAAAAGGACAGTGGTCAGAATTGTAAAAATTGGCCTGGTCATTAACGTGCAAACCACCCTTTAGGGTAAAGGGGTTAACCCCAACCTTAACCCTAACTTTAACCCAAACCCTAACCCTAACTTTAGCCCCAAGCCTAACCCTAACCCTAACTTTAGCCCAACTCACTTTAGCCCAACTGTAACCCTAATTGTAAAATGGAAATAAATTTATTTATTTCATTTTTTCCTAACTAAGGGGGTGATAAACGGTGGATTTATTTACTTTTTTTTAAATTTTGATCACTGTGATAGGGCCTATTATGGTGACCAAAATGAACCAATAGGAAAAATCTTCCTCTTGTTGCCGGGTGCCGGCAAGCAGATCTCGGCAGGCGCACTGCGCATGCGCCCGCCATTCTCTTACCAGAAGAAGACTCCAGCGGCCGTGGGGTGAAGGAAGAGGACCCAGGGACACCGGTAGACACTGGTAATTATCGGGGGAATCGGGGATGCTATTTCTCTGTCCTCTTATGTGCGATCACATTGGAGGACCGAGAAATTAAATGGCAAATAGCGCTTTTTTTTGGCCGTCTCTGGTAAATGGTCGATACCGGTGAACGCAACCTGGGGGTCAGAAAAAATCAACCCGAATCATGTTCTCTGGGGTCTTGGCTACTCCCGGCAACCAAGACCCTGGAGAAAATCTGACTCTGGGGGGCGCTGTACACTTTTTCCACAGTGCTGTTATGGCGCTGTGGTTTAAATACCCTTAACTAGGGTTGAGCGAAACGGATCCGACAAATTCAAAAATCGCCGACTTTCGGCAAAGTCGGGTTTCATGAATCCCAACCTGATCCTAGTGTGGGATCGGCCATGAGGTCCGCGATCTGCGTGCAAAAGTCACGTTTCGTATGATGCTTTCAGCGCCATTTTTCAGCCAATGAAGGAGGTCGCAGAGTGTGGGCAGCGTGATGACATAGGTCTCGGTCCCCACCATCTTAGAGAAGAGCATGACAGTGATTGGCTTGCTTTCTGCGGCATCACGGGGGCTATAAAGGGGCGTGCAAACCGGCCACCATCTTACTTCTGCTGATCTTAGCATAGGGAGAGGTTGCTGTAGCTTCATCAGAAGAAGGGATATAGTTAGGGAGGGAAGATTAACCCCCAAACTGTTTGTGCTGTAGCGATTTCCACTGTCCAACACCACCTTTTCCTTGCAGGGACAGTGGAGGCTAGATTTCAGTGCATCAGCTCTGTAGCTAATTAGGCTGCCTTATAAGGCTCCCTGATAGCTGCATTGCTGTTTGCACGCTGCTGTGACAGCCAACTGCTTTTTTAAAAGCAAAAATCCTGTTGCTCCTTTCTGCACAGTTATCTTGCTTATTTGTCCACACTTTTGTGTGCAGCAGTCCTTTTTATTGCTGCCATACTTTTCCTGAGATCATTGTAGGGAGATTGAAATTGTACTACAGTCCTTGTATTTTTTTATATATCTTCCAGCCACTTTCTGCCACTTACATTGTGTTGTTTTATACACTGGGCCTGAGTTTTGGTTCAGTCTCCCCCCAAAAAAGTGAGATTCAAATTCTCACAAAGTGGATATACTGCAGTCCTGTTAGTTTGTCGTATGTCAGCCAGCCACTTTCTGCCACCTAGAATGCGTTGTTATATACACTGGGCCTGAGTTTTGGTTCAGTCTCCCCCAAAAAAAGAAAGATTCTAATTCTCACAAAGTGGATATACTGCAGTCCTGTTAGTTTGTCGTATATCAGCCAGCCACTTTCTGCCACTTACATTGTGTTGTTTTATGCACATGGCCTGAGTTTTGGTTCAGTCTCCCCCACCCATAAAAGGGAGATTTAAATTCTCAACAAGTTTATATACACCTTCTACCTTGTTTTACACTATCAAATAACGATTGTTATTTTGGTTAGATTTTCCAAAAAATGAGGAAGTCTGGTGGAAGAGCCAGTGGGCGGTGGTTGCCAGCTGGTACTGATGGTGGTGGTGGTAGTGCTGCATCTGGTGGTAGTGGCAAAAGCACAATAGCACCTAAGGCTGGAGGTGTTGAGCCATCGTCATCATCTGGCTACACAAGGCCTCGAAGGCTCCATTATCTGGGAGTAGGAAAACAGATTTTAAAGCCGGATGATCTAACCTTCATTAAAATGAACCAGTCATGGATTTCAAATTATTTTGCCCCACCTTCCCCTGCTGACACGTAGCTTGCCTGAAAAACGTCTTGCTTTTGGCCTCCTCTTACTGACTTCTTCAATTTCTCCATTTGCAGCTGCTGAATGTCCACCATAGGCATTTTTATACCTCCCTAAATGGGCTGAATGACTCCCCCCACAGGGCCGTGGTCACCACCTGGCGCAAGCACTCGTGCGAGTGCCGTTTGCCTGGACAGGTGGGTGTGCCCACTCTTGGGTGATGGCACTGGCACAGAGCCCCTCATAGTACAATGAAGTGTCTCTGACGGTGGTGGTGCACAACCAACGTCAGACACACAATCGTAATTTGAGGGGTCCTGTGCAAGTACCACCACCCACGACAGAGTGTTCCCCCCCAGCTCGAACAGTGCTCTACCACTTGCAATATTACCTCTCCCTGCTCCACCACTGTGTAGTCTCTCCTGTTACATCCTTCAATGGCACTGAAAATACAAATTTGTTGAAATGATAGATGATAGTTAAAATACACAGGGGCCCTGGCCTCCATTTAGACAAGTTAATACTTTGCACCTACTACCACTGTCTGCTACTCAGCAGAGGAGCCCACCCTTGTACTTAGCTATGCCACCTGTTTAGTCCGGCTACCAATTTTGAACTGCATTTAGCCTACTTTAGTATTTGGGCCTACTAACTGTGTCTGCCACTCATTACTGTTGTCCTCCACTGAACAAAGCAATGCTGCCTGTTTAGTCCTGTTACCAATTTTGAACTGCATTTAGCCAACTTTATTATTTGGGCCTATATCTGTGTTTCCTTCTCATTCTGCCCATTGCCCAGCCACTGCTAGATGAGTCTGCTGGTACATTGACCCAGACCACTACATTCCCCTTGCACTCTACACAGCCAGAATCTGACCCTGCTGAAAGTCAGGTTCCCCTTCCCGCATACTATACCACCTTACACGGGGGCAAAGAGGAAGGTGCAGATGAAAGTGCAGGTTCCTTTATCAGGTGGGGGTCATACTCGTTGGTGACGTCACTGGCACAGGGCCCCTCATAGTACGCAAAAGTGTCTCTGCCAGTGGGAGGCGCCACCCACCATCAAACACACCGCCATACTATGTGGGGCCCTGTGCCAGTGCCAATGAGTGCCCCCCCCCCCCCGCTTGCTCTGGATCACAGCAAAGTTGAAATACTTACCTCTCCCTGCTCCACTGCTGTGACGTATTCTGCGTTTCCTGGGCCCACAAAGATCTTGAGCCAGCCCTACCCCCCCACAACTTTAACCAAATGACCCCCAGTTTTCAATGCCTAACTATTATTATAAAGTAAATTAAGATTGACAAGCTTAAGTAATAAGAATTGATGTTTTGGCATTAAAATGGGCACTGTAGGTGTTTTCCTGTCCTCCACTCACTGCCGACTTTGATTCCCCATTGACTTGCATTGGGTTTCGTGTTTCAGTCGGCCCCCGACTTTTCGCAATAATCGGCCGATTTCACCCGACCCGACTTTTGACAAAGTCGGGTTTCGCGAAACTCGACTCGATCCGAAAAAAGTAAAAATCGCTCAACTGTACCCTTAACTACCGCCGTTAAAAGGTGTATCGGTGGTCGCTAAGGGTTTAAAGATGCTGGCATTTTGGGTGTTTGTTTACAGTGCCTAGCATTTTTTATTTTGTAGCTTTTGAGAACAAAGTTGAATATATATTTTTCTGTCATTTAAATTTTATTGACGTTTTCAAAGTAAAAAGACATCGATAGACAATAACAGCTTGAAGAAAACAAGATAGTGACACAGTATTCATATCAAGTATCATGTACATCATGCTAATCAGAAATCAAACATTGACAGGAATATATTTCTATAGAATGAGCATTACAAAATAGAAAAAAACAAACAAAAACAAACCAGATAATTAACTGTGTATGTCTGTTTTTGCACTCCTGTTTAAGGCTATGAGCACGCGTTGCGGATTAGCCTTAGGAATTTCTGGTGCGGAAAAGAAAACGCACCTGCGGATTTGTCGCATTTTTTCTGCGGTTCCGCAACGTTTTTTTGTGTGTTTTTTGTGCATTTTTTTTTTTGTGGATTTGCTGCGTTTTTTACCCATGCGGTTTTCTATAATGGAATGTTTACAAAAACGCTGCAGATTCGCAAAAAAGAAGTGACATGCTACTTCTTTTAAACCGCAGCGTTTCTGCAGCGGATTTTCCGCAAAGTGTGCACAGCATTTTTTTGTTTCTCATTGATTTACATTGTATTGTAAATCAATTGCAGATCTGCAGCGTTTCTGCACCTCAAAACATGCTGCGGATCCGCAGAGAATCCGCAATGTGTGCATATACCCTTAATAGTTAAATTTTCACCATACATGCCACACCTACACTGCAACCTCCAATATTTTGTCTCCTGTACATGTACAGTAACTGCCTAAAATTTCTTAGTCAATGAGGTAGAAGAAAAGCATGAACTGCACATCCAAAAATCATTTATTGACATAATGTAGGAAGGCAAAAATTTACAAAACTAAACATGAGTTTCTTAATTTAAAATTCTGATCAGACTGTATGAGGCACACAATCAAGTCACAGCGAACCGCTCAGTGGTTCCCTAACTTTTTATAGCTTTAAAGGTGCAGTGTCGCGTGCCAACCATCGATGCGGCTACAGTGTACCAGTAGGGTGGGAGACCTGGTGTCTTACAGCACCCATGTTTTCTGATGATTGACGGCATGAGCTGAGGAGCTACGTTTCCGGTGACAGTGCTACCAACGTAAAGTCAGCACTGCAGAAAATAACATACACCGAAAACTGTGGCACAATAAAATAAAATGCAGCCTAAGAAAGCAGGTAAAGCCTTTCAGATCTTCACTAATAGTTTTTTTTGCAATAATTTCAAGTGATATTACCAATAGCATTATTCTTGTTTAGACTGGTACATTTGTGCAAGGTTTGACACCTTTGTTGAGCTATCATACTTCAAATTCATAAGAAAGTAAGTTTTCTAGTTTTACTGCTCAAAAAGCACAGTTGCAACAGCTTTAATTAAACTTGTAATAATGTGTATGTTTGTTACTATTTATAGTAAAGCAATATATTCATCAGATTTTAATTAGGATTTCAAAACAAAACTCGTCTCCTCTGTATATTTCTGCAGAGAAGCTACAGAGAAGGTATTTCAACATAGCTCTATTCTATTGAATTTATCATCAAACATACATCAAATCTCTGCTATCAAAAAGCATGTCTCTTTTTAGGTGGCATTATAATGAGAACACCTAGTTCTCTGATTTATGAAATAGTACAAACATAAAATAGGAGAACATCCAAAATGGACACTCAATAACAGCTCATTTTTGCCCTACATGCTTTCACTTATCCTTTCATATTGTGACTAGAAGGGGCACTTTTGATATTAGACATGACATATTTTTACTAAATTCACCCATGGCAGAACATTTCTAAGATAAAAAGTACAAACTGGATAAAATGTACATCCTATAGAACATTGTGCTTTATATGTGCCTTATATGGTGACTTTGTAGTTTTACATTATGATTCACATCCTGATTATTTTGTATTATGTCAATCTTTGTCTATCTTGTTTAAATTTCATTCTAAATAATTTCCTTAAGAACCTAAAGTACAGAAAGAGTTTAATCATGAAACAGTATCTTTTCAAGCAATCATGTAAATGCCTCTGCAAATAATAAAAAATACCATTGTATTTGATGGAGAAACGGACAGAATTCAAAATCAGTAAACAAAAAGCATCCAGATGTACCGTAACTCTATTATTTTGTAGTGTATAAAAAGTAAGCCATGTAACCCCTTCACCCCTGGAGTTTTTTTTTCGGTTTTGCAATTTCGTTTTTTGCTCCCCTCCTTCCCAGAGCCATTACTTTTTTAATTTTCTGTCAATATGGCCATGTCAGGGCATATTTTTTGTAGGACAAGTTGTACTTTTGAATGACACCATTGATCTTACAATGTCTTGTACTAGAAAACAGGAACAAAATTCCAAATGCGGTGAAATTGCAAAAAAAAGTGCAATCCCACACTTGTTTTTTGTTCGGCTTTTTTCCTAAGTTCACAAAGTGCTAAAACTGACCCGACCTTATGATTCTCCAGATCATTGTGAGTTCATAGACACCAAACATGTCTCAGTTATTTTTATCTAAGTGTCAATAAAATGTCTAAATTTGCCAAAAGCAAAAAAATTTTCATATTCTCGGGTTGGGTGAGGGCTTACTTTTTGCGCACCAAGCTGATATTTTTAATAATACCATTTTGGAGCAGATAGGACCTTTTGATCACCAGTTACTGAATTTTATTGCAATGTCGTGGCGACCAAAAAAAACATTATTCTGACGTTTTGACTTTTTTCTCGCAACGCCGTTTAGCAATCAGGTTAATCCTCTTTTTATTGATAGATCGGGCAATTCTGAACTCGGAGATACCAAATATGGGTATGTTTGATTTATTTTAATTGTTTTATTTTGCATTGGGCAAAAGGAGAGTGATTTGAACTGTTATATATTTTTTATTTTTTTCAAACATTTTTCTTTCACTTTTGGCATTCTTCAATAGTCTCCATGGGAGACTAGAAGCTGCCATAGCCCGATCGGCTCAGCTACATAGAAGCGATGATCAGTTTGCCTTTATGTAGCTGAATTACTGACTTGCTATGAGCGACGACCACTGGGTGGCGATCATAGCAATCTGGCACTGACAACCGTAGAGGTCCTAAGGAGACCCCTGGTTGTCATGCCGATGAATCGATGGCCCCTGATCACGTGATGGGTTTCACCGGTGTGCATATTTCTGGCCCGATGGCCGGTAGCGTGATTTAAATGCCTCTGTCAGAATTTGACAGAGGCATTTAACTAGTTAATATTGCAGCTGACATGTTCCGGGAAAGGTGTGTGCTCATCACTGGAACTTACATCAAAGCAGGGGATAATGACATCGACGTACTATTACGCCCAATGTCGGTAAGGGGTTAAGATGGGCACTTGAGAAGATAAAGACAATGGAGTTTGAAACCTAAATTAAATAACATTTTATAAAATGACATTTTTGGAAGTTTTACATCATCTGTAGTTCTATTATATGTCTTTTAATATGCTTATGTGTCCATTATATGTTTTATTCAAGGAACATCTACAGTCTACTCAAGCAACACAGAGATCTGCTTTTAGCACATGAAGGGAACCTTTGGCTTATAAGTGATAGGAAAAAGGGCTTTATGTGTGACCCAAAAAATATAATGGAACACTTCAATGTAAATTAAGTTTCGGCCATTGTTGCATAAATCCATAGTACAAGCAAATATAAGAAACTTTGTAATATAAAATATCAAATAAATCTGCTTCTTTCTCCACTTATAAGCCACTCTTTCTTCTGCTCCCTGCCTCCTGAACTTCGCATCCATGCAAACAAAAACAGCTCAATATTGTTCAAAGGAAGACAACCTTGCTTGTTTGGGGGCAATTTATTTTTATCATGAAGCAATTGTGCTTTTTTTATCAACAACTCATTTTATATCCAATAAAATACACTTAATATTTGTAAAAAAAATTGTTTTACTATGCGCATGTGTATATAGTATTTGATTGCTGTTCTTATTTCAGTTCTGAACATTGCTTCACAAATTACGAAGATTCAGAGGTGTCCATTCCTTTTCATAGTTTTTTTTGGGTGCTGGACTTGTTCAATTTTGAGTACCATGATTTAAAAGTCATATACTCAGCAGTAAATACTACTTCATAAAGTAGTTTTAAAAAATATTATGTTATACACAGATAGGAAACAACTAATTATTTTATTTTCCACAAAAACTGCCAATATATATAGTGCATAAATAGTAAATTACAAACGCCTAGTTGTATCATTTGATATGAAAAAAAAAATAATAATTTAAGTAAAACATGATTAAATTGATGCTAGACAAAATTATATTATGTCCTGAATATAGTGTTTATTAGCAAACATATAGTATGCAAATGTACAAATTTACCATTGTAGTCATTTTGGTTTAGTATTTGAGCAGCTGCATTAGGGCACACTATTTTCCCTAAATTGTTGAATTAGTGGAATCCATTCCACTGTAGTAATAGGAATCATAACATAGAACAAATATTCTGCAATGCTTCTGCTTAACTAGCAGCATATATGGAAAAAAAATAAAAATCTTGCTTTGTTTTCAGATTAAATTTTACACTGCTCAAAAAATAAAGGGAACACTTAAACAACAGACTATATCTCCAAGTAAATCAAACTTCTGTGAAATCAAACTGTCCACTTAGTAAGGAACTTTGTTTGACAATCAATTTCACATGCTGTTGTGCAAATGGAATAGACAACAGATAAAAATTATTGGCAATTATCAAGTCACCCTCAATAAAGGAGTGGTTCTGCAGATGGGGACCACACACCACATCTCAGTACCAATGCTTTCTGGCTGATGTTTTGGTCACTCTTGAATGTTGGTTGTGCTTTCACACTAGTGGTAGCATGAGACGGACTCTACAAACCCACACAAGTGGCTCAGTTACTGCAGCTCATCCAGGATGGCACATCAATGCGAGCTGTGGCAAGAAGGTTTGCTATGTCGGTTAGCGTAGTGTCCAGAGGTTGGAGGCTCTACCAGGAGACAGGCCAGTACACCAGGATATGTGGAGGGGGCCGTAGGCGGGCAACAACCCAGCAGCAGGACTGCTACCTCAGCCAGTGTGCAAGGAGGATCAGGAGGAGTACTGCCAGAGTCCTGCAAAATGACCTCCAGCAGGCCACAAATGTGCATGTCTCTGCACAAATGGTTAAAAACTGACTCCATGAGGATGGTCTGAGTGACCGACGTCCATAGATAGGGGTTGTGCTCACAGCCCAATACCGTGCGGGACGTTTGACACTTGCCACAGAACACCAGGATTGGCAAATTCGCCACTGGTGCCCAGTGCTCTTCACAGATGAAAGCAGGTTTAAACTGAGCACATGTGATAGACGTTACAGATTCTGGAGATGCCGTGGAGAGCGATCTGTTGCCTGTAAAATCCTTCAGCATGACCGGTTTGGCAGTGGGTCAGTAATGGTGTGGGATGGCATTTCTTTGGAGGGCCACACAGCCCTCCATGTGCTCGCCAGAGGTAGCCTGACAGCCATTAGGTACCGAGATGAGATCTTCAGACCCCTTGTGAGACCATATGCTGGTGCGGTTGGCAATGGGTTCCTCCTAATGCAGGACAATGCCAGACCTCATGTGGCTGGAGTGTGTCAGCAGTTTTTGCAAGATGAAGGCATTGAAGCTATGGACTGGCCCACCCGTTCCTCAGACCTGAATCTGATTGAACACATCTGAGACATCATGCCTCGCACCATCCATCAAAGTCACATTGCACCACAGACTGTCCAGGAGTTGGTGAATGCTTTAGTCCAGGTCTGGGAGGAGATTCCTCAGAAGACCATATGCCACCTCATCAGGAGCATGCCCAGGCATTGTAGGGAGGTCATATAGGCACGTGGAGGCCACACACACTACTGAACATCATTTCCTTGTCTTAAGACATTTCCATTGAAGTTGGATAAGCCTGTAACTTCATTTTCCAGTTTGATTTTGAGCATCATTCCAACTCCAGACCTCTGTGGGATATTAGTTGTTAGTTACATTGATAATTTTTAGGTTTTGTTGTTCGCAACACATTCCACTATGTAATGAATAAAGACTTGGGCAGTTAACTTACAGGGTTACAGTCTGTTTAGAAAGGATCGTAAAAATCGGAGAGGAGGAGGGGTTTGTCTCTATGTAAAGTCTTGTCTAAAGTCCACTTTAAGGGAGGATATTAGCGAAGGGAATGAGGATGTCGAGTCCATATGGGTTGAAATTCATGGAGGGAAAAATGGTAACAAAATTCTCATTGGGGTCTGTTACAAACCCCCAAATATAACAGAAAGCATGGAAAGTCTACTTCTAAAGCAGATAGATGAAGCTGCAACCCATAATGAGGTCCTGGTTATGGGGGACTTTAACTACCCGGATATTAACTGGGAAACAGAAACCTGTGAAACCCATAAAGGCAACAGGTTTCTGCTAATAACCAAGAAAAATTATCTTTCACAATTGGTGCAGAATCCAACCAGAGGAGCAGCACTTTTAGACCTAATACTATCTAATAGACCTGACAGAATAACAAATCTGCAGGTGGTTGGGCATTTAGGAAATAACGACCACAATATTGTGCAGTTTCACCTGTCTTTCACTAGGGGGACTTGTCAGGGAGTCACAAAAACATTGAACTTTAGGAAGGCAAAGTTTGAACAGCTTAGAGATGCCCTTAATCTGGTAGACTGGGACAATATCCTCAGAAATGAGAATACAGATAATAAATGGGAAATGTTTAAGAACATCCTAAATAGGCAGTGTAAGCGGTTTATACCTTGTGGGAATAAAAGGACTAGAAATAGGAAAAACCCAATGTGGCTAAACAAAGAAGTAAGACAGGCAATTAACAGTAAAAAGAAAGCATTTGCACTACTAAAGCAGGATGGCACCATTGAAGCTCTAAAAAACTATAGGGAGAAAAATACTTTATCTAAAAAACTAATTAAAGCTGCCAAAAAGGAAACAGAGAAGCACATTGCTAAGGAGAGTAAAACTAATCCCAAACTGTTCTTCAACTATATCAATAGTAAAAGAATAAAAACTGAAAATGTAGGCCCCTTAAAAAATAGTGAGGAAAGAATGGTTGTAGATGACGAGGAAAAAGCTAACATATTAAACACCTTCTTCTCCACGGTATTCACGGTGGAAAATGAAATGCTAGGTGAAATCCCAAGAAACAATGAAAACCCTATATTAAGGGTCACCAATCTAACCCAAGAAGAGGTGCGAAACCGGCTAAATAAGATTAAAATAGATAAATCTCCGGGTCCGGATGGCATACACCCACGAGTACTAAGAGAACTAAGTAATGTAATAGATAAACCATTATTTCTTATTTTTAGTGACTCTATAGCGACAGGGTCTGTTCCGCAGGACTGGCGCATAGCAAATGTGGTGCCAATATTCAAAAAGGGCTCTAAAAGTGACCCTGGAAATTATAGGCCAGTAAGTCTAACCTCTATTGTTGGTAAAATATTTGAAGGGTTTCTGAGGGATGTTATTCTGGATTATCTCAATGAGAATAACTGTTTAACTCCATATCAGCATGGGTTTATGAGAAATCGCTCCTGTCAAACCAATCTAATCAGTTTTTATGAAGAGGTAAGCTATAGACTGGACCACGGTGAGTCATTGGACGTGGTATATCTCGATTTTTCCAAAGCGTTTGATACCGTGCCGCACAAGAGGTTGGTACACAAAATGAGAATGCTTGGTCTGGGGGAAAATGTGTGTAAATGGGTTAGTAACTGGCTTAGTGATAGAAAGCAGAGGGTGGTTATAAATGGTATAGTCTCTAACTGGGTCGCTGTGACCAGTGGGGTACCGCAGGGGTCAGTATTGGGACCTGTTCTCTTCAACATATTCATTAATGATCTGGTAGAAGGTTTACACAGTAAAATATCGATATTTGCAGATGATACAAAACTATGTAAAGCAGTTAATACAAGAGAAGATAGTATTCTGCTACAGATGGATCTGGATAAGTTGGAAACTTGGGCTGAAAGGTGGCAGATGAGGTTTAACAATGATAAATGTAAGGTTATACACATGGGAAGAGGGAATCAATATCACCATTACACACTGAACGGGAAACCACTGGGTAAATCTGACAGGGAGAAGGACTTGGGGATCCTAGTTAATGATAAACTTACCTGGAGCAGCCAGTGCCAGGCAGCAGCTGCCAAGGCAAACAGGATCATGGGGTGCATTAAAAGAGGTCTGGATACACATGATGAGAGCATTATACTGCCTCTGTACAAATCCCTAGTTAGACCGCACATGGAGTACTGTGTCCAGTTTTGGGCACCGGTGCTCAGGAAGGATATAATGGAACTAGAGAGAGTACAAAGGAGGGCAACAAAATTAATAAAGGGGATGGGAGAACTACAATACCCAGATAGATTAGCGAAATTAGGATTATTTAGTCTAGAAAAAAGACGACTGAGGGGCGATCTAATAACCATGTATAAGTATATAAGGGGACAATACAAATATCTCGCTGAGGATCTGTTTATACCAAGGAAGGTGACGGGCACAAGGGGGCATTCTTTGCGTCTGGAGGAGAGAAGGTTTTTCCACCAACATAGAAGAGGATTCTTTACTGTTAGGGCAGTGAGAATCTGGAATTGCTTGCCTGAGGAGGTGGTGATGGCGAACTCAGTCGAGGGGTTCAAGAGAGGCCTGGATGTCTTCCTGGAGCAGAACAATATTGTATCATACAATTATTAGGTTCTGTAGAAGGACGTAGATCTGGGTATTTATTATGATGGAATATAGGCTGAACTGGATGGACAAATGTCTTTTTTCGGCCTTACTATGTTTCTATGTTACTATGTTACTTACAACTGGAATATTTAATTCAGTGATGACTAGGATGTGGAATTTTAGTGTTCCCTTTATTTTTTTAAGCAGTGCATATCGAGTATCCAGCAAATGAAAAAAATATAATGTGCCCCATTT
The DNA here is from genome assembly GCF_032444005.1 of Ranitomeya imitator. Classification (NCBI taxonomy): domain Eukaryota; kingdom Metazoa; phylum Chordata; class Amphibia; order Anura; family Dendrobatidae; genus Ranitomeya; species Ranitomeya imitator. Next base: position 639,253,980 of record NC_091284.1, read on the forward strand.
CATGATTCTTGAATATTGCATGGAACTTTGATTTACACGTAAGAAAACAGACTATTTTATACTATTATGCTTTTATCTTCAATACCAACGTATCATTCAGTGATTTACATCACTTTCAGTCCCATTGGATCTCACAGTCTAAATTTCATATCTGTATGCTTAGAGTGGGGTCTAAGGGGGTAACGTTTCCCCTTGTGTAGAATGACCAATCAAGGATCTCATATTTTGCACTTATGAGGGGCAACATCTCGAAACACCATATTTGCAAATTGAGATTCTGTTTTTGCTTTCATCCAAAGTCATATGACAAGACTCATGAAATTGTCGATATTGACTTTTAGGCTATGTGCACATGTTCAGGAATTCATGCAGAAAATTCCTGTGGAAATCCAGACATTTCTGCCAGATTTCCGCATGAAATCCGCATGCGTTTTTTTGCATGTTTTTTGCGCGGTTTTGACGCGGTTTTGATGCAGTTTTTGCACGTTTTTTGCGTGGTTTTTCCCAGACATTTCCAAATGCATTAGACAGTGGGAAATCTGCAAAAAAACGCAAAATTAATGAACAGGTTCATTATTTTCCCACAATGTGTTTTCATGCGGAAAAACGCACATCATGTGCACAGAAATTGTGGATTCCATTATAAATGATGGGATGCTTAATGTATGCAGATTATTTGCAGTTTTATAGCATTTTTATAGCGCAAAAACACTAAAAAACTGCAAATAATCTGCAACGTGTGCACATAGCCTTAGGATTGCTACTTCCAGTATGTGGTGCTAGAGTTGTTGTTCTCTTTCTCTGTGAAGAGATAATTTGCATATGGAATGTGGGAGGAAGCTGAAATACAAAGAGGGCATTTACTTATATACACAGAGAACCTCAGAATTGGAACTTTAACAGTACATATCATGGGTGCCAATGACAGTATTTAAAGAGAACCATCCATGACACAAACATTCTTAACCTGCAAATCTGGGGCTAATCTGCAGATGATAATGTTCTAAAGACTGAAAGCCAATCTCCCAGGAGGAAATGAACTGTATTCCTCTTGGCAGCCTTTGACTTTCAGTCATAAAGTCATGTATGCCCCTGGCACTGACTGACAGCTGTATTTGAAATGCATCAGTGCTTAGCAGGCTGTCAGTCAGTACCAAGGAGAACTTACAGCCTCAGTTCACTATGTGCTGCGCAGTACTGAAGCCGTGCTGGCCGTGCCTCTATGACTGAAAGCTGAAGCCAATCAGGCAGAGTAAAGCTAATTTCCTCTGAGTAATCGGGATTTCATTACATTTGCCTCACACCTTTAGAACGCTGTTAACCAGCAGATTAACTCCATGTTTGAAGGTTTTCATAGCATTTGTGGACATACTAATGTACTGTCTAGCTACCTGTACAGCCAGATGTTCTGTAAAAAATTAATGCAATCTAATTATGATCCATATTACTGAGGCACAGTCAGCAAATTTAGTGACAGAAAGAGGAAGAAAGAGTGACATAGGAAATTATGTCTATACCTTCCTAAATACCATGACCATCAAAAAACATCATTTAAGCACAAAATTATATATTTAAAAAAAACAAAAAACAAAGCCAAATAAATATATACACAAAACTACTGCACCCCATCCTAAATATAACAAGAAATCATCGAACACAGCACTACAATCTATTGGGTGAGCAGACTACATTTTTTTTCTGTTTTGCAGCTTTCTGTGAATGTTCTTCTTACATTAAGTAAAGTCTCAAGACATACAGTCTCAGATCAGCTTTCACATTTGACAAAAATTTTAAATAAAAGGATAAATATCGCATGAAATGCACCTGTCATATTTCAATCTTTATATTTATCCTCTTGACTCAATGTCCTACATAGATGTCAATTATGCAAATTGTCTCTTCAGAGAGGAAGAGAACTAGAACTCTAGTGCCACCTATTGGAAGGTGGCAATCCTACAAGTCAATGTTGACCCTTTAACGAGCCTTGCCTCATGACTTAGGATAATAGCCAAACCAGAATCTCAATTTGCAGACAGTGTTTCGGGGTACGGCCCCTCGTCAGTGTAAAGTGGAGATCTGGTTTGGCTGTGTTAGAGGCATCCGACCGATATCTAAGAAGTATCGTTTCTCATGTCTATTGTTGTGAATTCTGTGGTCAAGCTCCCTCCTGTGGTCATGAGTGGTACTTCGGCTGGTTCTGTCTATGAGCTTCCGCTGGTATATGTGAGTGGGGCTGCGGCTTCTGAGTTTCCTTCCTCAGGTGACGAGGTTAAGTCGTTAGGTGCTGCTCTATTTAACTCCACCTAGTTCTTTGTTCCTGGCCTCCAGTCAATGTTCCAGTATTGGTCTGGCTCTCTCCTGGATCGTTCTTGTGGCCTGTCTGTCCTGCATAAGCTAAGTTCTGCTTGTGTTACTTTTGTTTGCTATATTTTCTGTCCAGCTTGCTATATTGGTTTTTCTTGCTTGCTGGAAGCTCTGAGACGCAGAGGGAGCACCTCCGTACCGTTAGTCGGTGCGGAGGGTCTTTTTGCCCCTCTGCGTGGTTGTTTGTAGGTTTATGTGTTGACCGCAAAGCTATCTTTCCTATCCTCGGTGTATTCAGTAAGTCGGGCCTCACTTTGCTAAATCTATTTCATCTCTGTGTTTGTATTTTCATCTTAACTCACAGTCATTATATGTGGGGGGCTGCCTTTTCCTTTGGGGAATTTCTCTGAGGCAAGGTAGGCTTATTTTTCTATCTTCAGGGCTAGTTAGTTTCTCAGGCTGTGCCGAGTTGCATAGGGAGCGTTAGGCGCAATCCACGGCTACCTCTAGTGTGGTATGATAGGATTAGGGATTGCGGTCAGCAGAGTTCCCATGTCTCAGAGCTCGTCCTATGTTAGTAACTATCAGGTCACTTTGTGTGCTCTTAACCACTAGGTCCATTGTGGTTCTGAATCACCTGATCATAACAGTCTATCTCCACAAGGACAAATGACACTTCTTGGACATAGATGTCAAACATGCATGCAAATGATTATACTCTTACTACATTTCTTAAAAGTTTTTGTTGGAAATGAATGTTATTACTTTGGAATTACATTAATGTTTCTTTCTACCCAGTATGTTTTCATTACACTGGTACTTTTTTCACCCTTGAAAAAACTAAAGTAGAAAGTGAACCTTTCCGTAGTTTACATCCAAGCTTCTCCTTTGTGTCTTATGAACTTGACTGAATCAATGTTGTTATGCCCAGGGGCAAGTATTATATCCCACTATGGAATTCCCCAGTGGAATACTAAAATGAAAATGCAATGAACTGTAAATCTACAATAGAAATCTTTTCACCTGAAATAATAAAAAGAAACTGTTTTCTTTTTACAATAACGGCCTTTCAGATAAATCACCTATATTAGCTCATTGATTGTGACATAAAAATATATATATATAAAGAAACCAGTAGTTCGTATATTTAGATTTGTAGATTTAGATTTGAAGATAGAAATATAAATCTGAAAAATGTCAATGGGTACAAAACAAGGAAACTTAGGCTGTATATTTTGTTAAGCTGAGCGGAATTTAGTAAAGCATTATGTGCATCATGTTTCACATACTGATCACATCCACTGGTATCCTTTACATTATAATCTACATAAGTACTATGCTGATCACACCACTCTGTGATTATGGCTATTGCAATCAAAAATCACTCATACAGGTGTTAAATGATCATCTTAATAGGTTTTAAACACAGTGTATAGCTTAATGGCAACATAAAAATGCTTTGATATTCCACTAACCATTATACATACAGTTCTTCATCAATCTTGCATTCACTTGTTCTTCTTTGATCGTACATGATATTGTTTGCAATACAAAAATATTTTTTTATGTTTTCATATACACAATTATATTACTATTTTATTAAATACATTTTGAAATATAATTTATTTATTATTTATGACTAACTGTTTAAATGCTGAGCAATATCATTGCAGATATTTAAGCCTCCTTTGTATGCCCAATGAGGCATTTACTTTAAACTTAGTAGCAAATAAGGGTGCCTTTACACTGGCCAAAAAAGTATTACTAGATCATCTCCGAGAAGAATTAAATTATGTGAGAACAGAACAATTGTGCTAATTAGAGATGAGCAGAACTTTTGAAATTCAAATACACCTATTTTGACAAATTTTCCCCAGGTTTTTTTTAATGATAAATAAATACATGCATCACACTCTGAACTCTCCTTGAACTATATTGAACTCCACGTGAGCTCCTTAACCCCTTCATGACCTTGGGATTTTTCGTTTTTCCGTGTTCGTTTTTCACTCCCCTCCTTCCCAGAGCCATAACTTTTTTATTTTTTCGTCAATTTGGCCATGTGAGGGCTTATTTTTTGCGGGACGAGTTGTACTTTTGAACGACATCATTGGTTTTAGCATGTCGTGTACTAGAAAACGGGAAAAAAAATTCCAAGTGTGGTGAAATTGCAAAAAAAGTGCAATCCCACACTTGTTTTTTGTTTGGCTTTTTTGCTAGGTTCACTAAATGCTAAAACTGACCTGCCATTATGATTCTCCAGGTCAGTACGAGTTCATAGACACCTAACATGACTGGGTTATTTTTTATCTAAGTGGTGAAAAAAAATTCCAAACTTTGGTAAAAAAAAAAAAAAATTGCGCCATTTTCCGATACTCGTAGCGTCTCCATTTTTCATGATCTGGGGTCGGTTGAGGGCTTATTTTTTGCGTGCCGAGATTACTTTTTAATAACATTTTGGTGCAGATACGTTCTTTTGATCGCCCGTTATTGCATTTTAATGCAATGTCGCGGCGACCTAAAAAACGTAATTCTGGCGTTACAAATTTTTTTTCTCGCTACGCCGTTTAGCGATCAGGTTAATGCTTTTTTTTAATTGATAGATCGGGCGATTCATACCAAATATGTGTAGATTTGATTTTTTTTTTATTGATTTATTTTGATTGGGGCGAAAGGGGGGTGATTTAAACTTTTATATTTTTTTTATTTTTTTCACATTTTTTTTTACTTTTTTTTTTTACTTTTGCCATGCTTCAATAGCCTCCATGGGAGGCTAGAAGCAGGCACAACTCGATCGCCTCTGCAACATAGCAGCGATCTGCTGATCGCTGCTATGTAGCAGAAATGGAGGTGTGCTGTGAGCGCCGACCACAGGGTGGCGCTCACAGCCACCAGTGATCAGTAACCATAGAGGTCTCTAGGACCTCTATGGTTACCATCCTAACGCATCGCCGACCCCCGATAATGTGACGGCCGGAAGCGGTAGTTAAATGCCGCTGTCTGCGTTTGATTAATAGGTGCGGGCAGATCGCGATTCTGCCCGCGCCTATTACGGGCACATGTCAGCTGTTCAAAACAGCTGACATGTCCCGGCTTTGATGCGGGCTCACCGCGGAGCCCTGCATCAAAGCAGGGGATCTAACCTCGGACGTACTATCCCATCCGAGGTCAGAAAGGGGTTAATTCAAACACAGCCTTACTAATGTGCAAGTTACACCAATCTACCTGGGTAGGAAAAAATGGAAGATAATAAGTGGTAGCCAACAGCACATTTACTCTAAAGGGAACCTGTCCCCAGAAAAAAATGCTGTTAACCTGCAGATATGGGTTTCATTCAGTCACCAGTACTGGTTCAGGCTCTGCTCTGAGAATAATCACTCTGAATATCATAGAATCATAGAATGGTAGAGTTGGAAGGGACCTCCTGGGTAATTTGGTCCAACCCCCAGCTCAAAGCAGGATTCACCAAATCATCTCAGACAGATGTCTGTCCAACCTCTGTATGAAGACTTCCATTGAAGGAGAACTCACCATCTCTCATGGCAGTCGTTTCCACTCATTGATCACCCTCACTGTCAAATTTTTTTTATAATATCTAATCTGTGTCTCCTCCCATTCAGTTTCATTCCATTGCTTCTATTCTTTCCTTGTGCATATGAGAATAAAGATGATCCTTCCACAATGTGACAGCCCTTGAGATATTTGTAGACAGCTATTACATCTTCTCTCAGTCTTCTTTTTTGCAAGCTAAACATTCCCAAATCCTGTAACCGCTCCCCATAGAACATGGTTTGCAGACCGGTCACCATTCTGGTCGCTCTTCTCTGAACTTGCTCCTGTTTGTTGATGTCTTTTAAAAAAAAGTGGTACCCAAAACTGGACACAGTATTCCAGATGAGGTCTGACCAAAGAGGAGCAGAGGGCAATAATGACTTCAGGTGATCTAGACTGTATGCTTCTGTTAATACATCCCAGAATTGTATGGGATGGGGCAGACACCGCTTTGTGTACACTGTGAGGCAGTGAGGGGGATCATATGCGAGGGTCGATATATATCCCCCCGGATGTGGACAGAGTCCTAATAGACCTGCTGGAGTGCCTTGTAATCATAGCAGAACGCCTGTGAGTCACAAGGCAAAGTAAAAGTAACTGTGGACCGGGTCAAGCTATTTGACCCAGGCAATGTTCAGGAAAACCCAGTATGGCTTTTAATTTTGAAGCAGACTACAGGATGGTAGTGGGGTTATCCACTTCCTCCAAGCTGGGTCTTACAGGTGGTCCATGGCCACAGATTCCAGTTACAAACCATGCAGTATAGGGTTTGGGTGTGTCAGTGTTTGTTGGCAAGTAGCAGAGCAGCATCCAGCCTGTGAGAGCTAACACAGAGACAAGAGCAGCAAACACCTGCACCCCGCAGCATGATATGGTGGTGCAGTCGCCCTCGGGAACCGGTCTCGTGTTTGGACTGTTGTGATGCCCTGGCTGCAACACGGAGGATACTGTGTGCTGTGCACTGTGTGTGTTGTTTGGACATAAAACATCTTTGCTGTGAACTTTCCTGTGGTCCCTGTCTATCTGTAATACTGCACCAACCCCACTGCATTACAACACAGAGAGGCATTTGATCTCACGGGGGCGACAAAGTCTTTTCCTGTGAATGAAACCAAAATTTTGCTGTGGGGAATAAAATTGATTTTTTTCCCTGCAGCATTTGGCTAAGTGTGGGCGCCAGGCAGGTTAATAATACTATTACATCCTGTCAAAAATTGGAGAACTCTATTTAAAACAATAATTGACAAATCTTTATTACATACAACTACAATTCATTATTATAAAAACACAAGGGTTCTAAGGTAGCATAAGATTAGACAACATATGATACATTGAGGTAAAGAAGTGGAATCAATTCATACACAAAGATTTTTATTGCATAATTATTCTCACAAAACCCATACCATTAATATGTCCAGTGGGTTCGGAAAGTATTCAGACCCCTTTAAATTTTTCACTCCTTGTTTCATTGCAGCCATTTGGTAAATTAAAAAAAATCTTTTTTTCTCATTAATGTACACTCTACACCCAATCTTGACTGATAAAAACAGAAATGTAGTAATTTTTGCAAATTTATTAAGAAAGAAAAACTGAAATATCACAGGGTCATAAGCATTGAGACCCTTTTTCTCAATATTGAATAGAAGCACCCTTTTGAGCTAGTACAGTCATGAGTCTCCTTGGGAATGATGCAACAAGTATTTCATACTTAGATTTGGGGGTCCACTACCATTGTTCCTTGTAGATCCTCTCCATGTCCATCAGGTTGGATGGTGGACATTGGTGGACAGTAGTGTTGAGCATTCTGATACTGCAAATATTGGGTATCGGCCGATATTTGCTGTATCGGAATTGCGATACCGAGTTCCGATATTTTTGCGATATCGGAAATTGGAATCGGCATGTGCGGTGCATATGGTTCCAAGGGTCTGGAGGAGAGGAGACTCTCCTTCAGGCCCTGGGATCCATATTCATGTAAAAAATAAAGAATAACAATAAAAAATATGGATATACTCACCCCTCCGGCGAACCCTGGCTGCCACCGCTGCTGCCTCCGTTCCTAAGAATGCAGTGAGTGAAGGATCTTCGATGACGTCACGGTCACGTGAGCGGTCAGATGACCAGTCACCTGACTGCGACGTCATCGAAGGTCCTTCACTCACTGCATTCTTAGGCACGGAGGCAGATGCTCGCAGCGGTGACAGCCAGGGTCCTTCGGAGGGGTGAGTATATCCATATTTTTTATTTTTATTCTTTATTTTTTACATGAATATGGATCCCAGGGCCTGAAGGAGAGCTTCCTCTCCTTCAGACCCTGGGAACCATCCAGGATACCTTCCGATATGTGTGTTCCATTGTCTTGCATTGGTATCGGTATCAGTATCGGCGATATCCGATATTTTTTGGATATCGGCCGATACCATCCGATACCGATACCGATACCTTTGAATATCAGAAGGTATCGCTCAACACTAAGGGACAGTCATTTTCAGGTCTCTCTAGAGATCGTCAATTGGGTTTAGGTCAGGGCTCTAGCTAGGCCAGTCAAGGATAGTCGCAGAGCTGTTCTGAAGCCAAGTATGAGGTCCAGAGCATTCCGAAAGAGGTTTTCATCCAGGATATCTCTGTACTTGGCCGGATGATGAACCCCGCATCTGGCTCCCCCCTCTTCATACCCTTTGACCGGTAAGCTCTGCTCAGTCATACTGCCAATTTTGGCATTTATCATGGCACTTAGTGGTATTCAGCTCCTTTAGGGAGCATTCAGCCACCTTACTGTTCCTGCTGAAGGTTACCCGGTGTATACCAATAGTCACTTTGCTATATACTGGATTTTGGACTTTCCCTGGGGTGATCTGGGTAGATTTTGTCTTTTGCATTTAATTAGCATTGCTACTATGTGATATAATATGGTATTTTTTAACCTTCACATTGATGAATAAAATTTTTTTTTTATCTAATTAAACATCATCAATGCTCCTTTGTCCTCATTATTCACACTCTGCCATAAAGGCCCGACTGGTAGAGGGTTGCAGCGATAGTTAAATTTGTGAAACTTTCTCCCATCTCCCTACTGCATCTCTGGAGCTCAGCCACAGTGATCTTGGGGTTCTTTACTTCTCTCTCCAAGGCTCTTCTCCCACAATTGCTCAGTTTGGCTAGACGGCCAGGTCTAGGAAGAGGTCCCAATGTTCTTCCATTTTATGACTATGCAGGCCACTTTGATTCTAGGAACTTTAAGTACTGCAGAAATTCTTTTGTAACCTTGGCCAGATCTGTGCCTTGCCATAATTCTGTCTCTGAGCTCCTTGGCCAGTTCCTTTGACCTCATGATTCTAATTTCGTCTAATATGCACTGTGAGCTGTGAGGTCTTATATAGACAGGTGTGTGCCTTTCCAAATCAAGTCCTATCAGTTTTATTAAACACAGCTGGCCTCCAATGAAGGAGTAGAACCATCTCAAGAAGGATCACAAGGAAATGGACAGCATGTGACTTAAATATGAGTGTCTGAGCAAAGGATCTGAATACTTATGGCCATGTGATATTTCAGTTTTCCTTTTTTATTACATTTGCAAAAAAATTCTACATTTTTGTTTTTTTTTCAGTGCAGAGTTTACATTAATGAGAAAAAAATGAACTTTTTTGAATTTACCAAATGGCTGCAATGAAACAACGAGTGAACAATTTAAAGGGGTCTGAATACTTTCCGTAACCACTGTATATATGGAACTTCATATGATATCCCCCAGCAAAAATTTATAGCAACATTTCAACAGGAACAGGATTATACCAAATAAGTAACTTTAATAGGAGAGGAAAGAGAGGGTGGATTTACATATCTCAGTTGGTCTGCTCCATGTGAGTATGTCAAATATGCTCAGACATACATTTGGTGTTCATATATGTTTATTAACCCCTTAATTACCGCCGATACTTCTTTAACCGACCTGATATATAAGGGAATAGCATCCCCATACAGGTGACAATCAAGCAGCTGTTGGCTGTACACTGTAGTTGACAATTTGCTGCATCAGCTATGATCAGTGTTGTCACCATCCATATCTCTTTAACCCCGTAGATGCTGCTGTCAATAATGACTATATCATATAAATGTTTAAAAGAATGTGGATTCTCCCTCTTTATCCCTATCGGCACCCTGAGATCATGATTGTGTGGTCCTGATGTTTGTCATGGCAGTTCATGACCAAACAGTGGCCTTAGAGTATGCTGACTACAGTGACCTGTTAAAAAGTCAGCTATATTTAGGAGGTAATAATCAACTTTTTCATTCCTTTCATGCCACATTGTATTCATTCCTGAAAAGCACATGAATGGTTAATAAACTAACTGACAGAAGTTTTCAGTATGCCAGGGGGTTCTGTTTTTAAAATCATATCAGTTTTTGGGGTGTTCCATTATATGGGACCCCTAAAGTCACTTCAAACTTGGATAGGCCCCTAAAAATAAAATTTTGCTAATTTCCTTGAAAAAATAAAGAATTACTGCTACATTTGTAAACCTCCTAAAATGCTAACAAAATAAAATAACATTTTACAAATGGTGCTGATATAGAGCAGACATGTGGGAAATATAATGTATTAATATTTTGCTATGGTATGACTATCTGAATTAAAGAGTTAATCATTCAAAGTTTGAAAATGCCAATTTTTTTTACAATTTTGTAAAATCTCTATTTTTAGAAATAAACACAAAACATATCAACCCAAATTTACCATTATCATAAAGTACAATGTGTCATGAAAAAACAATCTCAAAATCACTGTAATTTGTCTGTGCTCCAGAGTTATTACCACATAAAGTGACACTGGTCAGATTTTTTAAATTTGGCTCTGTCACTAAGGGGATAAACCAACATCTAGTGGTGATAAAGGGAATAGTGTCCTGTTAGTACTAATATTTAGAGCAATTCCCACTTTGAAATCCTCACTAAAGTTCCTCATATGTCTGTTGAGGGGAATACAATATACAAAGCCATACTTAGGTAATAATAAGGTGCATCACAAAAAGAGTTAATTTAAACAGTGCTCAAATAGTGCAGGGCATTCCTCACAATGGAACACATATAGGCTTTAAGCAAACATACCACAGATGTACCGCGTGTAGAAGCCCCCTAATGCAGGTTTCGTGTTTGCTTCTTTTGAAGGGGAGAATGATTACAGTCATACTCAATTAATTTTTTTTTGTTGTTGTTTTGGGTCTTTTACCCAATAGAAACAATTTTATAGCAAAAAAAAAAATTTTTGCATTGCTTTATTCTGAGAGTTATAACTATTTTGTTTTTCTTTTACTGGAGATGTGTGACAGCTTGTTTTTTGTGGGACAAGATTACATTTTCAGCTGTACCATCTTTAGTAACATTTGTCTCTTTCATTGTGTTTTATTGCATTTTTGTTTGACGGTATGATGAGAAAGCATTCATTTTTCCCTCATTTTTTATTTATTTTTTTACGCTGTTCACTGAAGGTGTTAACTAATGGGACAGTTTTATAGAGTGGGTCATTAAGGACGCGGTGATACCAAATATGTGTATTATTATTGTTTATTTTTTATGGAATTTTAATAGATATATTTTTACACTTTTTAACCCCTTTCTGCCATTAGACGTACTACTCCGTCCATGTGGGGTGGGCCCTACTTCCCAAGGATGGAATAGTACGTCATAGGCGATCGGCCGCGCTCACGGGGGGAGCGTGGCCGATCGCGGCCGGGTGTCAGCTGCTTATCGCAGCTGACATCCGGCACTATGTGCCAGGAGCGGTCACGGACCGCCCCGACACATTAACCCCCGGCACACCGCGATCAAACATGATCGCGATGTGACGGCGGTGCAGGGAAGCATCGCGCAGGGAGGGGGCTCCCTGCGGGCTTCCCTGAGACCCCCGCAGCAACGCGATGTGATCGCGTTGCTCCGGGGGTCTCCTACCTTCCTCCCTACAGCAAATCCCGGATCCAAGAAGGCCGCGGATCCGGGTCCTGCAGGGAGGGAGGTGGCCTACCAAGTGCCTGCTCAGAGCAGGCACTTGGTAACGCTGCAGCGCTCTGAGACAGATCAGTGATCTGCCAGAGTGCTGTGCAAACTGGCAGATCACCGATCTGTATTGTCCCCCCCGAGACAAAGTAAAAAAGTTAAAAAAATTTTTTACAAGTGTGTAAAAAAAATAAAAATAAAAAATCCTAAATAATGAAAAAAAAAAATTATTATTCCCATAAATACTTTTCTTTATCTAAAAAAAAACAATAAAAGTGCACATATTTAGTATCGCCGCGTCCGTAATGACCCAACCTATAAAACTGTCCCACTAGTTAACCCCTTCAGTAAACACCGTAAGAAAAAAAAAAAACGAGGCAAAAAAACGCTTTATTATCATACCGCCAAACAAAAAGTGGAATAACACGCGATCAAAAAGACGGATATAAATAACCATGGTACCGCTGAAAGCGTCATCTTGTCCCGCAAAAAACGAGCCACCATACAGCAACATCAGCAAAAAAATTAAAAAGTTATAGTCCTCAGAATAAAGCGATGCAAAAATAATTATTTTTTCTATAAAATTGTTTTTATCATATAAAAGCGCCAAAACATTAAAAAAAGATATAAATGAGGTGTCTCTGTAATCATACTGACCCGAAGAATAAAACTGCTTTATCAATTTTACCAAACGCGGAATGGTATAAACGCCTCCCCCAAAAGAAATTCATGAATAGCTGGTTTTTGGTAATTCTGCCTCACAAAAATCGGAATAAAAAGCGATCAAAAAATGTCACGTGCCCGAAAATGGTACCAATAAAAACGTCAACTCGTCCCGCAAAAAAAAAGACCTCACATGACTCTGTGGACTCAAATATGGAAAAATTATAGCTCTCAAAATGTGGTAACGCAAAAAATATTTTTTGCAATAAAAAGCGTCTTTCAGTGTGTGACGGCTGCCAATCATAAAAATCTGCTAAAAAACCCGCTATAAAAGTAAATCAAACCCCTCTTCATCACCCTCTTAGTTAGGGAAAAATAAAAAAATTTAAAAAATGTATTTATTTCCATTTTCCCATTAGGGTTAGGGCTAGGGTTAGGGCTAGGGTTAGGGATAGGGCTAAGGTTAGGGCTAGGGTTAGGGTTAGGGCTAGGGCTAGGGCTAGGGTTAGGGTTAGGGCTAGGGTTAGGGTTAGGGCTAGGGTTAGGGTTAGGGCTAGGGTTAGGGCTAGGGTTAGGGTTAGGGCTAGGTCTAGGGTTAGGGCTAGGGTTAGGGCTAGGGTTAGGGCTAGGGTTAGGGTTAGGGCTAGGGTTGGGGCTAGGGTTATGGTTAGGGCTAGAGTTAGGGCTAGGGTTAAGGCTACAGTTAGGGTTAAGGCTACAGTTAGGGTTGGGGCTAAAGTTAGGGTTAGGGTTTGGATTACATTTGCGGTTGGGAATAGGATTGGGATTAGGGTTAGGGGTGTGTCTGGTTTAGAGGTGTGGTTAGGGTTACCGTTGGAATTGGGATTAGGGGTGTGTTTGGATTAGGGTTTCAGTTATAATTGGGGGTTTCCACTGTTCAGACACATCAGGGGCTCTCCAAACGCGACATGGCGTCCGATCTCAATTCCAGCCAATTCTGCGTTGAAAAAGTAAAACAGTGCTCCTTCCCTTCCGAGCCCTCCCGTGTGCCCAAACAGGGGTTTACCCCAACATATGGGGCATCAGCGCACTCAGGACAAATTGGACAACAACTTTTCGGGTCCAATTTCTCCTGTTACCCTTGAGAAAATACAAAACTGGGGGCTAAAAAATAATTTTGGGGGGAATTTTTTTTTTATTTTCACGGCTCTGCGTTAGAAACTGTAGTGAAACACTTGGGGGCTCAAAGTTCTCACAACACATCTAGATCAGTTCCTTGGGGGGTCTAGTTTCCAATATGGGGTCACTTGTGGGGGGTTTCTACTGTTTAGGTACATTAGGGGCTCTGCAAACGCAATGTGACTCCTGCAGACCATTCCATCTAAGTCTGTATTCGAAATGGCGCTTCTTCCCTTCCGAGCCCTCCCATGCGCCCAAACGGTGGTTCCCCCCACATATGGGGTATCAGCGCACTCAGGACAAATTGCACAACAACTTTTGGAGTCCAATTTCTCCTGTTACCCTTGGGAAAATACAAAACTGGGGGCTAAAAAATAATTTTTGTGGGAAAAAAATTTTAGTTTTATTTTTACGGCTCTGCATTTTAAACTTCTGTGAAGCTCTTGGTGGGTTAAAGTGCTCACCACACATCTAGATAAGTTCCTTAGGGGGTCTACTTTCCAAAATGGTGTCACTTGTGGGGGATTTCAATGTTTAGGCACATCAGTGGCTCTCCAAATGCAACATGGCGTCCCATCTCAATTCCTGTGAATTTTGCATTGAAAAGTCAAACGGCGCTCCTTCCCTTCCGAGCTCTCCCATGTGCCCAAACAGTGGTTTACCCCCACATATGGGGTATCAGCATACTCAGGACAAATTGTACAACATTTTGGTTCCAATTTCTTCTCTTACCATTGGGAAAATAAAAAATTGTAGGCGAAAAGATAATTTTTGTGAAAAAAAAAAAGATTTTTTATTTTTACGGTTCTGCATTAGAAACTTCTGTGAAGCACTTGGTGGGTCAAAGTGCTCACCACACCTCTAGATAAGTTCCTTAGGGGTCTACTTTCCAAAATGGTGTCACTTGTGGGGGGTTTCTACTGTTTAGGTACATTAAGGGCTCTGCAAACGCAATGTGCGCCTGCAGACCTGTTGTGAATTCTGTTATCGAACTCCCTCCTGTGGTCATGAATGGTACTTCGGCGAGTTCTGTCCATGGACTCCCTCTGGTGGCTGTGAGTGGAGCTGCTGCTTCTGAGGTTCCTTCCACAGGTGACATAGTTTATTCTTTGGCTGGCTGCTCTATTTAACTCCACTCAGATCGTTACTCCATGCCAGCTGTCAATGTTCTTGTACTGGTTCAGTTCGCTCTTGGATCTTTCGGGTGACCTGTCTACTCCAGCAGAAGCTAAGTCCCTGCTAGTTTATTATTTGTTCATTGTTTTCTTGTCCAGCTTGCTATCATGATTTTGCCTTGCTAGCTGGAAGCTCTGGGATGCAGAGTGGCACCTCCGCACCGTGATTCGGTGCGGAGGTCTTTTTGCACACTCTGCGTGGTCTTTTTGTAGTTTTTTGTGCTGACCGCAAAGATACCTTTCCTATCCTCAGTCTGTTTAGTTAGTCTGGCCTCCCTTTGCTGAAACTTGTTTCATTCCTGTGTTTGTGACTTTCATCTTAACTCACAGTCAATATATGTGGGGGGCTGCCTTTTCCTTTGGGGAATTTCTCTGAGGCAAGGTAGGCTTTATTTTCTATCTCTAGGGCTAGTTAGCTCTTAGGCTGTGAAGAGGCGTCTAGGCCGAGTTAGGTACGCTCCACGGCTATTTCTAGTGTGTGTGTTAGGATTAGGGGTTGCGGACAGCAGAGCTCCCACTTCCCAGAGCTTGTTCTGTGGTAGTTTAACCATCAGGTCGTTCCAGGTGCTCCTAACCACCAGGTCCATAACAGTACAGCTGGCCCAAAGTATTAATGCATCTCAATAGAGGGATAAGAGAAGTTCTGAGACCATTTTTTTTCTCTGCAGTGTGTTTTGTCTTTCTTTTCCCCTTAACCTCTGGGTGGTTCAGGACACAGGTGTAGATATGGACATTCAAGGTCTGTCCTCTTGTGTGGATCATCTCACTGCAAGGGTACAAAACATTCAAGATTTTGTGGTTCAGAATCCGATGTTAGAGCCTAGAATTCCAATTCCTGATTTGTTTTCTGGGGATAGATCTAAGTTCCTGAATTTCAAAAATAATTGTAAACTGTTTCTTGCTTTGAAACCCCGCTCCTCTGGTGACCCCGTTCAACAAGTAAAAATCATTATTTCTTTGTTGCGTGGTGACCCTCAAGACTGGGCATTTTCCCTTTGCGCCAGGAGATCCTGCATTGCGTGATGTAGATGCGTTTTTTCTGGCGCTTGGATTGCTTTATGATGAACCAAATTCAGTGGATCAGGCAGAGAAAATCTTGCTGGCTTTGTGTCAGGGTCAGGATGAAGCGAAGGTATATTGTCAGAAGTTTAGAAAGTGGTCTGTGCTTACTCAGTGGAATTAGTGTGCCCTGGCGGCAATTTTCAGAAAGGGTCTTTCTGAAACCCTTAAGGATGTCATGGTGGGATTTCCCACGCCTGCTGGTCTGAATGAATCTATGTCCTTGGCCATTCAGATCGATCGGCGCTTGCGGGAGCGCAAAGCTGTGCACCATTTGGCGGTATTCTCTGAGTATAGGCCTGAGCCTATGCAATGTGATAGGACTTTGACCAGAGCTGAACGGCAAGAACACAGACGTCAGAATGGGCTGTGTTTTTATTGTGGTGATTCCACTCATGCTATCTCCGAGTGTCCTAAGCGCACTAAGCGGTTCGCTAGGTCTGCCACTATTGGTACGGTACAGTCTAAATTTCTTTTGTCCGTTACTCTGATTTGCTCTTTGTCGTCCTATTCTGTTATGGCATTTGTGGATTCAGGCGCTGCCCTGAATTTGATGGACTTGGAGTTTGCCAGGCGCTGTGGTTTTTTCTTGGAGCCCTTGCAGTATCCTATTCCATTGAGAGGAATTGATGCTACGCCTTTGGCCAAGAATAAGCCTCAGTACTGGACTCAATTGACCATGTGCATGGCTCCTGCACATCAGGAGGATATTCGCTTTTTGGTGTTGCATAATCTGCATGATGTGTTCGTTTTGGGGTTGCCATAGCTACAGGTCCATAATCCAGTATTGGATTGGAAATCTATGTCTGTGTCCAGCTGGGGTTGTCAAGGGGTACATGGTGATGTTCCATTGCTGTCAATTTCACCTTCCACTCCTTCTGAAGTCCCTGAATTTTTGTCGGATTACTGGGATGTATTTGATGAGCCCAAATCCAGTGCCCTACCTCTTCATAGGGATTGCTATTGTGCTATTAATTTGATTCCTGGTAGTAAGTTTCCTAAGGGCCGACTGTTCAATTTATCTGTGCCAGAGCACGCCGCTATGCGGAGTTATATAAAGGAATCCTTGGAGAAAGGTCATATTCGCCCGTCGTCATCACCGTTGGGAGCAGGGTTCTTTTTTGTGGCCAAGAAGGATGGTTCTTTGAGACCTTGTATTGATTACCGCCTTCTTAATAAGATCACAGTCAAATTTCAGTACCCTTTTGCCGCTGCTGTCTGATTTGTTTGCTCGGATTAAGGGGGCTAGTTGGTTCACCAAGATAGATCTTCGAGGGGCGTATAATCTTGTGCGTATTAAACAGGGCGATGAATGGAAAACAGCATTTAATACGCCCGAGGGCCATTTTGAGTACCTGGTTATGCCATTTGGGCTTTCTAATGCTCCATCTGTATTTCAGTCCTTTATGCATGACATCTTCCGAGAGTACCTGGATAGATTCATGATTGTATATTTGGATGATATTTTGGTCTTTTCGGATGATTTGGAGTCTCATGTAAAGCAGGTCAGAATGGTGTTCCAGGTCCTTCGTGCGAATTCCTTGCTTGTGAAGGGGTCAAAGTGTCTCTTTGGAGTTCAGAAGGTTTCATTTTTTCCCCTTCTACTATCGAGATGGACCCTGTTAAAGTTCAGGCCATTTATGATTGGACTCAGCCGACATCTGTTAAGAGCCTGCAGAAGTTCCTGGGCTTTGCTAATTTTTACCGTCGCTTCATCGCTAATTTTTCTAGTGTGGCTAAACCGTTGACTGATTTGACCAAGAAAGGTGCTGATGTGGTCAATTGGTCCTCTGCGGCTGTCGAGGCTTTTCAGGAGTTGAAGCGTCGTTTTTCTTCTGCCCCTGTGTTGTGCCAGCCAGATGTTTCGCTCCCGTTTCAGGTCGAGGTTGATGCTTCTGAGATTGGAGCAGGGGCTGTTTTATCGCAAAGAAGTTCTGATGGCTCGGTGATGAAACCATGTGCCTTCTTTTCTAGAAAGTTCTCGCCTGCTGAGCGCAATTATGATGTTGGCAATCGAGAGTTGTTGGCCATGAAGTGGGCATTCGAGGAGTGGCGACATTGACTTGAAGGAGCCAAGCATCGCGTGGTGGTTTTGACGGATCACAAGAATTTGACTTATCTCGAGTGTGCCAAACGGTTGAATCCTAGACAGGCTCAATGGTCGCTGTTTTTCTCCCGTTTTGATTTTGTGGTTTCGTACCTTCCGGGCTCTAAGAATGTGAAGGCTGATGCCCTGTCAAGGAGTTTTGTGCCTGACTCTCCGGGTGTTCCTGAGCCGGCGGGTATTCTCAAAGAGGGGGTAATTTTGTCTGCCATCTCCCCTGATTTGCGGCGGGTGCTGCAGAAGTTTCAGGCTGATAGACCTGTCCATTGTCCAGCGGAGAAACTGTTTGTCCCTGATAGATGGACTTATAGAGTTATCTCTGAGGTTCATTGTTCTGTGTTGGCTGGTTATCCTGGAATCTTTGGTACCAGAGATTTGGTGGCTAGATCCTTTTGGTGGCCTTCTTTGTCACGGGATGTGCGTTCTTTTGTGCAGTCCTGTGGGACTTGTGCTCGGGCTAAGCCCTGCTGTTCTCGTGCCAGTGGGTTGCTTTTGCCCTTGCTGGTCCCGAAGAGGCCCTGGACGCATATTTCTATGGATTTTATTTCGGATCTCCCCGTCTCTCAAAAGATGTCGGTCATTTGGGTGGTTTGTGATCGCTTCTCTAAGATGGTCCATTTGGTACTCTTGTCTAAATTGCCTTCCTCCTCTGATTTGGTGCCATTGTTTTTCCAGCATGTGGTTCGTTTGCAAGGCATTCCGGAGAACATCGTCTCGGTCCTTTTGTGCTAAGATGGGCATTGATTTGTCTTTTTCTTCGGCTTTCCATCCTCAGACAAATGACCAAACCGAACGAACTAATCAGACTTTGGAAACATATCTGAGATGCTTTGTTTCTGCTGATCAGGATGATTGGGTGTCCTTCTTGCCTTTGGCTTAGTTCGCCCTTAATAATCGGGCCAGCTCGGCTACTTTGGTTTTGCCGTTTTTCTGTAATTCTGGTTTTCATCCTCGTTTCTCTTCAGGGCAGGTTGAGCCTTCGGACTGTCCTGGTGTGGATAGTGTGGTGGACAGGTTGCAGCAGATTTAGACTCATGTGGTGGACAATTTGACATTCTCCCAGGAGAAGGCTCAACGTTTCGCTAACCGCCGGCGCTGTGTTGGTCCCCGACTTCGTGTTGGGGATTTGGTTTGGTTGTCGTCTCGTTATGTTCCTATGAAGGTTTCCTCTCCTAAGTTTAAGCCTCGTTTCATTGGTCCGTATAAGATTTCTGAAGTTCTCAATCCTGTGTCATTTCGTTTGGCCCTTCCAGCTTCTTTTGCCATCCATAATGTGTTCCATAGGTCGTTATTGCGGAGATACGTGGCGCCTATGGTTCCCTCCGTTGATCCTCCTGCCCCGGTGTTGGTCGAGTGGGAGTTGGAGTATGTGATGGAAAAGATTTTGGATTCTCGTATTTCGAGACAGAAACTCCAGTACCTGGTCAAGTGAAAGGGTTATGGTCAGGAAGATAATTCCTGGGTTTTTGCCTCTGATGTTCATGCTGCCGATCTAGTTTGTGCCTTTCATTTGGCTCGTCCTAATCGGCCTGGGGGCTCTGGTGAGAGTTCGGTGACCCCTCCTCAAGGGGGGGGGGGTACTGTTGTGAATTCTGTTATCGAACTCCCTCCTGTGGTCATGAATGGTACTTCGGCGAGTTCTGTCCATGGACTCCCTCTGGTGGCTGTGAGTGGAGCTGCTGCTTCTGAGTTTCCTTCCACAGGTGACATAGTTTATTCTTTGGCTGGCTGCTCTATTTAACTCCACTCAGATCGTTACTCCATGCCAGCTGTCAATGTTCTTGTACTGGTTCAGTTTGATCTTGGATCTTTCAGGTGACCTGTCTACTCCAGCAGAAGCTAAGTCCCTGCTAGTTTATTATTTGTTCATTGTTTTCTTGTCCAGCTTGCTATCATGATTTTGCCTTGCTAGCTGGAAGCTCTGGGATGCAGAGTGGCACCTCCGCACCGTGAGTCGGTGTGGAGGTCTTTTTGCACACTCTGCGTGGTCTTTTTGTAGTTTTTTGTGCTGACCGCAAAGATACCTTTCCTATCCTCAGTCTGTTTAGTTAGTCTGGCCTCCCTTTGCTGAAACTTGTTTCATTCCTGTGTTTGTGACTTTCATCTTAACTCACAGTCAATATACGTGGGGGGCTGCCTTTTCCTTTGGGGAATTTCTCTGAGGCAAGGTAGGCTTTATTTTCGATCTCTAGGGCTAGTTAGCTCTTAGGCTGTGAAGAGGCGTCTAGGCCGAGTTAGGTACGCTCCACGGCTATTTCTAGTGTGTGTCTTAGGATTAGGGGTTGCGGTCAGCAGAGCTCCCACTTCGCAGAGCTTGTTCTGTGGTAGTTTAACCATCAGGTCGTTCCAGGTGCTCCTAACCACCAGGTCCATAACACAGACCATTCCATCTAAGTCTATATTCCAAATGGCGCTCCTTCCCTTCCTAGCCCTCCCATGCGCCCAAACGGTGGTTCCCCCCCACATATTGGGTATCAGCGCACTCAGGACAAATTGCACAACAATTTTGGGGGTCCAATTTCTCCTGTTACTCTCGGGAAAATACAAAACTGGGGGCGAAAATATAATTTTTGTGGGAAAAAAATGTTGCTTTATTTTTACAGCTCTCCCATGCGCCCAAACAGTGGTTTACCCCCACATATGGGGTATTAGCGTACTCAGGACAAATTGTACAACAACTTTTTGGTTCCAATTTCTTCTCTTACCATTGGGAAAATAAAAAATTGGGGGCAAAATATAATTTTTGTGAAAATATATGATTTTTTATTTTTACGGTTCTGCATTATAAACTTCTGTGAAGCACTTGGTGGGTCAAAGTGCTCACCACACCTCTAGATAAGTTCCTTAGGGGGTCTACTTTCCAAAATGGTGTCACTTGTGGGGGGTTTCAATGTTTAGGCACATCAGTGGCTCTCCAAACGCAACATGGCGTCCCATCTCAATTCCAGTCAATTTTGCATTGAAAAGTCAAATGGCACTCCTTCGCTTCCAAGCTCTGTCATGCGCCCAAACAGTGGTGTACCTCCACATATGGGGTATCACCATACTCAGAACAATTTGTACAACAAGGTTTGGGGTCCATTTTTTCCTGTAACCCTTGGTAAAATAAAAAAAATAGGAGCTGAATTAATTTTTTTGTGAAAAAAAGTTAAATGTTAATTTTTATTTAAACATTCCAAAAATTCCTGTGAAACACCTGAAGGGTTAATAAACTTCTTCAATGTGGTTTTGAGAACCTAGAGGGGTGCAGTTTTTAGAATGGTGTCACACTTGGGTATTTTCTATCATATAGACCCCTCAAAATGACTTCAAATGAGATGTGGTCCCTAAAATAAAATGGTGTTGTAAAAATGAGAAATTGCTGGTCAACTTTTATCCCTTATAACTCCCTAACAAAAAAAAATTTTGGTTCCAAAATTGTGCTGATGTAAAGTAGACATGTGGGAAATGTTACTTTTTAAGTATTTTGTGTGATATATCTCTGTGATTTAATTGCATAAAAATTCAAATTTGGAAAATTGCAAAATTTTCAAAATTTTCAAAATTTTCGCCATATTTCCGTTTTTTTCACAAATAAACGCAGGTATTATCAAAGAAATTTTACCACTAACATGAAGTACAATATGTCACGAGAAAACAATGTCAGAATCACCGGGATCCGTTGAAGCGTTCCAGAGTTATAACCTCATAAAAGGACAGTGGTCAGAATTGTAAAAATTGGCCCAGTCCATAACGTGCAAACCACCCTTGGGGGTAAAGGGGTTAATATACAGGTGCATCTCACAAAATTAGAATATCATCAAAAAGTAAATTTATTTCAATTTTTCAATATAAAAAGTGAAACTCATATATTATATAGAGCCATTACAAGCAGAGTGATCCTTTTCACGTGTTTATTTCTGTTAATGTTGAAGATTAGCGCTTACAGCCAATGAAAACCCAAAAGTGATTATCTCAGTAAATTAGAATACTTTATATCACCAGATTGAAAAAATGATTTTAAAATCCGAAATGTTGGCTTCTGAAATGTATGTTCATGCATTAATTACTGCATCAATGAGGTGTGGCATAGAGGCGATCAGCCTATGGCACTGCTTAGGTTTAATGGAAGCCCAGGTTGCTATGATATCAGCCCTCAGCTCATCTGCATTTTTGTGTCTGGTCTCTCTCACCTTCCTTTCACCAATACCCCATCTATGGGGTTAAGGACAGGTGAGTTTGCTGCCAAGTCCTGCTAAAGATAGAAATTTCCATCTCCAAAAAGCTTGCTCTTAGAGAAAGCATGAAGTGCTCTAAAAGTTCCTGGTATATGGTTACGCTGACTTTGGTCTTGATAAAACACAGTGAACCTACACCAGCAAATTACATGGCTCCCCAAACCATCACTGATTTCTATAAGGTTCAGGTCTGGAAACTGGCTAGGCCACTCCAGGACCTTTAAATGCTTCTTACTGAGCCAGTTACCCTGGCTGTGTATTTCAACTCATTGTCTTGCTGGGAGACTCAGCCATGAGCCATCTTCAATGCTCTAACTTAGGGAAGGAGGTTTTTGACAAAATCTCACAATACATGACTCACTCCATCCTCCATTCAAAATGGAGCAGTCATTTTGTCTTCTTTGTAGAAAAACACCCACAAGGTATGATGTTTCCCCCACCATTCTTCACGTTTGGGATGGTGTTCTTGGGATTGTACTTACCCTTTTGCTCCCTCCAAACACGGTGAGTCAAGTTGATGCCAAAAAGTTGCATTTTGTTTACATGACCTTCTTCCATGCCTCCTCTGGATCATCCAGATGGTCATTGATGAACTTTAAATGGGCCTTTTCATGTCCTGGTGTGAGCAGGAGGACCTTGCATGTCCTGCAGAATTTTAATCCACATCGGTGTAGTTTGTTTCTAATGGTAATCTTTGAAATTGTTATCCCAGCTCTCTTCAGGTCATTGACCAGGTCCTCCCATGTATTTCTGTGCTGATTCCTGACCTTCCTTGCCTTGATTATTGTCCTGTATCCCATCCCAGCCTTGTACAGGTTTTCGATTTTGTATCTAGTGTCCTTAGACAACTCTTTCATCTTGGACATGGTGGAGAGGTTGGAGTGTAATCGGTTGAGTGTGTGGATAGGTGTCTTTTATACAGGTCACTAGTTCAAACAGGTGCAATTAATACATTTAATGACTGCAGAGTAGATGGGCTTCTTAAAGAGAAACTAACAGGTCTGTGAGAATTAGAATTCTTGCTGGTTGGTAGGTGTTCAAATATTTATTTCATGCTATAAAATGCAATTTAATTATTTAAAAATCATGCAATGTGATTTTGTGTTTTTTTTATTTTTAAGTTCTGTCTTTCACAGTTGAAGTGTGACTACCATAAAAATTACAGACTTTTCTATTCTATGTAGGTGGGAAAACTTGCAAAATTTTCAGTGTATCAAATACTTATTTTCCACACTGTATATTCAATAACTATAATTAAAACTTATATTGTAAGTGGATGGAGAAGTAGAAGTTTGGACCAAAATTAAACTTTGTAAGTATAAAATCCTATACGTAGAAGCTTTCAAATGAAAATGTAGCAGTAGTCTCCCAGAAAAAAACATGTATGCTTTTTCTTGGACAATGTAAATTGGCACTTGTTTTGTTCATGCCCTGGATCATCATTTTTAAGATACTTCAACATGTATTGGCATATCTATAAGGGGTGAAAAAGTAGAATTCTCACCTGGGAACAAGTGCCTGAGAGAGCTCGAAAGAAATTCTGTTAATATACAGTTTGCTTGTTTTCTGTCCTTTGTTTTTTGTAATATTACAGGGAAATCTAAATGTACGTCCTATTACAAAAATGTCTAAATGAATTAATATATTCTCAATTCATTAAATACTTTGGTATCGCTTCACAATTAAGCATTTTAAAAAGAACATTAAGGACGCATAGTTCTTCTCACCCAATTTACAATGTAGAAACACTTGCTAAAATTTCCTAACCCCTATAGAAGAAGGTTTTGTACCAAGAAGGTATATGAATACAAATTCACTATGAATTCACAAACAATAATATTCTGGTCAGTAACAGAGAACTTACAGTACTTGACTGCAGAATGAATTAGAGAAAAATAAGAATTTTCAATTAAGGGATTATTTTAACAATAGCAGAATGTCCATACTTGTGTAAGCACTTTAGCATTAAATACTATGAAGCAGATAATTTGCTTGCACAGCACACAGAACTAACCCTTTGGCTTCATCTACTAATTTATATATTAAAAGATTCTTAATAAGATGCATCAGCAGTTTGTGATTGGCAGGAGTTTTGTTGCTGTATGATTTACAGAGATGGGTATCACATTATTTTAACTTGTAATGTGCACAGTATACATAAATTTAAAATTTGTGTCAAGTATAAGTAAACAGCAAATAAAGCAATGCTACAAATTACATTTTATGTACTAATTAACATGTGCTAGATGTTAGTATATTATCATGGCTTAAAAAGCAGAGCCTGTTAATGCTGTTACATATCCAAATATAGCCAATGGTCCATAATGTGTAAGAAGTATACTGTTATATGTCATCATTACTTAACCCCTTTCTGACATGGGACGTACTATCCCGTCGAGGTGGGGTGGGCCCCCTTGACCATGGACGGGATAGTACGTCTGGCGCGATCGGCGGCGCTCACGGGGGGAGCGCCGCCGATCGCGGCCGGGTGTCAGCTGTTTATCGCAGCTGACATCCGGCACTATGTGCCAGGAGCGGTCACGGACCGCCCCCGGCACATTAACCCCTGGCACACCGCGATCAAAGATGATCACGATGTGCCGGCGGTATAGGGAAGCTTCCCGCAGGGAGGGGGCTCCCTGCGGGCTTCCCTGAGCCCCCCGCAGCAACGCGATGTGATCGCGTTGCTGCGAGGGTCTCACCTCCCTCCCTGCTTCCTCCAGCCCCGGATCCAAGATGGCCGCGGATCCGGGTCCTGCAGGGAGGGAGGTGGCTTCACAGAGCCTGCTCAGAGCAGGCACTGTGAAGGCTGCAGCGCTACATGTCAGATCAGTGATCTGACAGAGTGCTGTGCAAACTGTCAGATCACTGATCTGTGATGTCCCCCCCTGGGACAATGTAAAAAATGGGAATAGCTATGGAGGATATCCACTCAATTAAAACATAACCTTTAATACATATATGGATAAAAGATTCGGATCCTAACATGACACATACAAAAACAATACAAACGTGCTCAAGTGAACCAGTGCTCAAGATAAAAAATTGGATCGGTCTTACCAATTTTGACGGACAATTAGAAAGGACCCCTCAAAATCCATGAGGGAGGTGGTTCCAGATGTAAAGGGCCAAGGGTAGGGAAGGTACACTGCCACTGTCTTCCCTGTAAGCCCTTGGAAGAGCTCCTGTCCTGACAAGGACAGGCCCCAAGTGTGCCCTACTATGGGAGACTCACATAAGCTGCGGACACAGCCAGCATCTTTGACCTCGTTAGGGGACCTCCCAGCCACTGCGGGACCCTCTTAATTATCTAGTACGGACGGATACTAATATGGACTTTATGGAGTCGTTTCTGGACTATCCTGCTTAGGACTTTGTGAGCGGACCCACTGGTTCCTTTTCTTCATATAACTCCCCTGATGATGCTCCCCCATCGGAGTTGAAACGCGTAGGGAGAAGAGAGACATTTAGGGTCACTTTTTGGTTGGTGGTCTCCCATAGTAGGGCACACTTGGGGCCTGTCCTTGTCAGGACAGGAGCTCTTCCAAGGGATTACAGGGAAGACAGTGGCAGTGTACCTTCCCTACCCTTGGCCCTTTACATCTGGAACCACCTCCCTCATGGATTTTGAGGGGTCCTTTCTAATTGTCCGTCAAAATTGGTAAGACCGATCCAATTTTTTATCTTGAGCACTGGTTCACTTGAGCACGTTTGTATTGTTTTTGTATGTGTCATGTTAGGATCCGAATCTTTTATCCATATATGTATTAAAGGTTATGTTTTAATTTAGTGGATATCCTCCATAGCTATTCCCATAATTTTCCAGAGGGTACAGACAGGGCTATTTCTATATAGGCCTTAGCTATTTCTTGACAATGTAAAAAAGTAAAAAAAAAATTTCAAAATGTGTAAAAAAAAATATTCCTAAATAATGAAAAAAATATATATATATTATTCCCCTAAATACATTTCTTTATCTAAATAAACAAAAAAACAATAAAAGTACATATTTAGTATCGCCACGTCCGTAACAGCCCGACCTATAAAACTGGCCCACTAGTTAACCCCTTCAGTAAACACCGTAAGAAAAAAAAAAAAAAACGAGGCAAAAAACAACGCTTTATTATCATACCGCCGAACAAAAAGTGGAATAACACGCGATCAAAAAGACAGATATAAATAACCATGATACCGCTGAAAACGTCATCTTGTCCCGCAAAAAACGAGCCGCCATACAGCATCATCAGCAAAAAAAAAAAAAAGTTATAGTCCTGAGAATAAAGCGATGCAAAAATAATTATTTTTTCTCTAAAATAGTTTTTATCGTATAAAAGCGCCAAAACCTAAAAAAATGATATAAATGAGGTGTCGCTGTAATCATACTGACCCGAAGAATAAAACTGATTTATCAATTTTACCAAACGCGGAACGGTATAAACGCCTCCCCAAAAGAAATTCATGAATAGCTGGTTTTTGGTCATTCTGCCTCGCAAAAATCGGAATAAAAAGCGATCAAAAAATGTAACGTGCCCGAAAATGTTACCAATAAAAACGTGAACTCGTCCCGCAAAAAACAAGACCTCACATGACTCTGTGAACCAAAATATGGAAAAATTATAGCTCTCAAAATGTGGTAACGCAAAAAATATTTTTTGCAATAAAAAGCGTCTTTCAGTGTGTGACGGCTGCCAATCATAAAAATCCGCTAAATAACCCGCTATAAAAGTAAATCCAACCCCCCTTCATCACCCCCTTAGTTAGGGAAAAATTAAAAAAATGTATTTATTTCCATTTTTCCATTAGGGCTAGGGTTAGGGCTAGGGCCAGGGTTAGGGTTTGGGCTAGGGCTAGGGCTAGGGTTAGGGCTAGGGTTAGGGTTAAGGTTAGGGCTAGGGTTAGGGCTAGGGTTAGGGCTAGGGTTAGGGCTAGGGCTAGGGTTAGGGTTAGGGCTAGGGTTAGGGCTAGGGTTAGGGCTAGGGCTAGGGTTAGGGCTAGGGTTAGGGCTACAGTTAGGGTTGGGGCTAAAGTTACGGTTAGGGTTTAGATTACATTTACAGTTGGGAATAGGGTTGGGATTAGGGTTAGGTGTGTGTCAGGGTTAGAGGTGTGGTTAGGGTTACTGTTGGAATTAGGGTTGGGGGTGTGTTGGGGTTAGGGTTTCAGTTATAATTGGGGGGTTTCCACTGTTTAGGCACATCAGGGGCTCTCCAAACGCGAAATGGCGTCCGATCTCAATTCCAGCCAATTCTGCGTTGAAAAAGTAAAACAGTGCTTCTTCCCTTCCGAGCTCTCCCATGTGCCCAAACAGGGGTTTACCCCAACATATGGGGTATCAGCGTACTCAGGATAAATTGGACAACAACTTTTGGGGTCCAATTTCTCCTGTTACCCTTGGGAAAATACAAAACTGGGGGCTAAAAAATAATTTTTGTGGGAAAAAAAAGATTTTTTATTTTCACGGCTCTGCGTTATAAACTGTAGTGAAACACTTGGGGGTTCAAAGTTCTCACAACACATCTCGATAAGTTCCATGGGGGTCTAGTTTCCAATATGGGGTCACTTGTGGGGGATTTCTACTGTTTAGGTACATTAGGGGTTCTGCAAACGCAATGTGATGCCTGCAGACCATTCCATCTAAGTCTGCATTCCAAATGGCACTCCATCCCTTCCGAGCCCTCCCATGCGCCCAAACGGTGGTTCCCCCCAACATATGGGGTATCAGCGTACTCAGGACAAATTGGACAACAACTTTTGGGGTCAAATTTCTCCTCTTACCCTCGGGAAAATACAAAACTGGGGGCTAAAAAATAATTTTTGGGGGAAAGATTTTTTTTTTCAATTTTCACGGCTCTGCGTTACAAACTGTAGTGAAACACTTGGGGGTTCAAAGCTCTCACAACACATCTAGATCAGTTCCTTAGGGGGTCTAGATTCCAAAAATGGTGTCACTTGTGGGGGGTTTCTACTGTTTCGGTACATTAGGGGCTCTGCAAATGCAATGTGACACCTGCAGACCATTCCATCTAATCCTGCATTCCAAATGGAGCTCCTTCCCTTCCGAGCCCTCCCATGCGCCCAAACAGTGGTTCCCCCCCACATATGGGGTATCAGCGCACTCAGAACAAATTGGACAACAAATTTTGGTGTCCAATTTCTCCTGTTACCCTCGGGAAAATACAAAACTGGGGGCTAAAAAAAAATTTTTGTGGGAAAAAATTTTTGTTTTATTTTTATGGCTCTCCATTATAAACTTCTTTGAAACTCTTGGTGGGTCAAAGTGCTCACCACACATGTAGATAAGTTCCTTAGGGGGTCTACTTTCCAAAATGGTGTCACTTGTGGGGGGTTTCTACTGTTTAGGTACATTAGGGGCTCTGCAAACGCAATGTGACACCTGCAGACCATTCCATCTAAGTCTGCATTCAAATGGCACTCCTTCCCTTCCGAACCCTCCCATGCGCCCAAACAGTGGTTCCCCCCACATATGGTGTATCATCGCACTCAGGACAAATTGGGCAACAAATTTTGGGGTCCACTTTCTCCTGTTACCCTCGGGAAAATACAAAACTGGGGGCTAAAAAATAATTTTTGTGGGAAAAATTTTTTGTTTTATTTTTACGGCTCTGCATTATAAACTTCTGTGAAGCACTTGGTGGGTCAAAGTGCTCACCACACCTCTAGATAAGTTCCTTAGGGGTCTACTTTCCAAAATGGTGTCACTTGTGGGGGGTTTCAATGTTTAGGCACATCAGTGGCTCTCCAAACGCAACATGGCGTCCCATCTCAATTCCTGTCAATTTTGCATTGAAAAGTCAAACAGCGCTCCTTCCCTTCCGAGCTCTCCCATCCGCCCAAACAGTGGTTTACCCCCACATATGGGGTATCAGCGTACTCAGGACAAATTGTACAACAACTTTTGGGTCCAATTTCTTCTCTTACCCTTGGGAAAATAAAAAATTGGGGGCCGAAAGTTAATTTTTGTGAAAAAATATGATTTTTTATTTTTACGGTTCTACATTATAAACTTCTGTGAAGCACTTGGTGGGTCAAAGTGCTCACCACACATCTAGATAAGTTCCTTAAGGGGTCTACTTTCCAAAATGGTGTCACTTGTGGGGGGTTTCAATGTTTAGGCACATCAGGGGCTCTCCAAACGAAACATGGCGTCCCATGTCAATTCCAGTCAATTTTGCATTGAAAAGTCAAATGGTGCTCCTTCGCTTCCGAGCTCTGCCATGTGCCCAAACAGTGGTTTACTCCCACATGTGGGGTATTGTCGTGCTCAGGACAAATTGTACAACAATGTTTGTGGTCTATTTTCTCCTGTTACCCTTGGTAAAATTAAACAAATTGGAGCTGAATTAATTTTTTTGTGAAAAAAAGTTAAATGTTCATTTTTATTTAAACATTCAAAAAATTCCTGTGAAGCACCAGAAGGGTTAATAAACTTCTTGAATATGGTTTTGAGCACCCTGAGGGGTGTAGTTTTTAGAATGGTGTCACACTTCGGTATTTTCTATCATATAGACCCCTCAAAATGACTTCAAATGAGATGTGGTCCCTAAAAAAAAATGGTGTTGTAGAAATGAGAAATTGCTGGTCAACTTTTAACCCTTATAACTCCCTAACAAAAAAAAATTTTGGTTCCAAAATTGTGCTGATGTAAAGTAGACATGTGGGAAATGTTACTTATTAAGTATTTTTTGTGACATATCTCTGTGATTTAATTGCATAAAAATTCAAATTTGGAAAATTGCGAAATTTTCATAATTTTCGCCAAATTTCCGTTTTTTTCACAAATAAACGCAGGTACTATCAAAGAATTTTTACCATTGTCATGAAGTACAATATGTCACGAGAAAACAATGTCAGAATCACTGGGATCCGTTGAAGCGTTCCAGAGTTATAACCTCATAAAGGGACAGTGGTCAGAATTGTAAAAATTGGCCCGGTCATTAACGTGCAAACCACTCTTGGGGGTAAAGGGGTTAAAGGGTATGTGTCAACAGAACATTAACTAGTTTTTAAGTCAGTTTGCAATTATTTTTTCAGAATACCCTAATCTGTGTAAAAAGAAAAAAATGTAATCTTGCAGTTTTCACACTGGCCATTATGATTATTTTAGACTCACACTTCCTAAAATAGCCGCAGTAGCCAGGTAAAAAATTCAAGACATATTTTTTCTAAACCCAATCATGACATGAAAACAAAAATTAAAAAAATAGATTTACCATAAAAAACTAATTTGAACAGTAATTCATTTTCTGGTGACAGATTCCCTTTAACATTCCACTATAAGGCTGCTATTCCTTTTTGTACTAGAAGGTACAAGTAGATTAAATAAGTATTGTTAAAGTGGTTTCAACTTCTAATTTTAAATCACTGTTTTTGCTTTAACTAATCCATCAAGATTGTTTTTCTATTTAGTAAGGTCTAATAATAAATTCCGTAATTTTCCCGATTAATGTGATCATGTGGTCTTAAGATATTTAGAATTGACTTGGTGGATAATAACCTTAAAGTATAAAACTCAAAACCTTAAAAGTATAACTGGCCCCCGGCCGCCAGCTTTCCCCCTCTGGCGCAGAAAATTGCGCGGGAGCCCATGCCGTTTTTTTGTTTTGTTTTTTTAAATTCAACGCTTGTTAGGGCTAGCGGAACGCACCAAATACAAAGACAGATAGAGTATGGTGCGTTCGCAGCCCGGGGTCCACCGTGCAGAGATGGAACCTGCTGCCAAGTAATGACGGACTATATGGCGGTACTCATAAGTATACACACGTGGGTTAAACTTCACCCAGCGTGAAGGAAGCGAACCTGTTGCGTCACAGGATCGCGGTACCGCACATAGAGCGCGAGCAAGTAGTCAGCGAACTCAACCCCAACTAGGATTGAAGTCCGATTAGACCCTTGCTGGCACAACACCGCAACTGGGTGTGTAAGGAAGCTGAATAACAATATTAGGGCACAAGAGTGCATGCGGTGCCGCACTGACGAACGCCACTAACCACCCAGGCTTGGGTAAGGAAAGCACAGAGGAAGTGCACGGCGCCGTACTGGAGGTCACAGCAACTGGACGCTGTAATGTGTGATTCGTGCTGTAGGATAAGTCGGGCGCTAGATAGCAACCATACACCTTCCGCGAACAGACATTCAATAGGGAAGGGGTGTCCAAGGACGACTTGCACTCACAACAAACACACATATGCAAATGTACACTAGCGCATGGCCGTGCGGTCATGCGCAGTTTATATAGTTGCAGCACAGGAAGTGGCCACAGAAACTTTGCCCTTCCAAGACCTGCCAAGAGGACCAATGGAATGTGCTGCAGGGCCTGAGCACATGACCCTCGATCTCCAACGGGAGATCTTGCCCTGGGCATGCTCAGTGTGTGCAGACAAGGACTTAGTCCCAGAGAAGTCCGCTCGCTGCTGACCAGCACTGGCGTTAATGGCAGAAGCTGAAGAAGCAGCAGTAACTCTCTGTACAGAGTGAGACTGAGCAAGACGCTGGGACCGACGTCCCTGCTGAGCAGACTCCACTGCGGCTGGATAAGATTGGGAGACCGCAGCGGAGATGGCTCGAGATTCCCCCTGTGCAGAAGTGGGAACTCGAGACCTAACATTACCCTCCCTCCTAGGGCCCCCCCCTCCTTGGGCCTCGCTACGCTCGAAGGCAGCAATGAGCTGTGGGGCCCGAATGTTTTCAGCAGGCTCCCATGACCTGTCCTCTGGGCCATAACCCTTCCAATCCACCAGATAGAACTTTTTGCCGCGTACCACCTTGCACCCCAAAATAGCGTTCACCTCGTAATCGTCCGTAGACGAACCTGATGTCCCGGCAGATGACTCGGAAAACCGGGACATGTATACGGGTTTCAAGAGGGACACATGAAAGGTGTCGGTGATACCCAAGCGTGGAGGAAGAGCCAAACGGTAGACCACAGGATTAACCTGTTCGAGAACCTTGAAGGGACCCAAGTAGCGAGGAGCAAACTTAGTGGACTCAACTCGCAGCCTGATGTTACGGGCGGAGAGCCACACCAAGTCGCCAGGAGCAAAGGTCGGAGCGGGGCGCCGATGAACATCGGCGGAGGACCTCATTCTCTCCTTGGAGGCCCGAATGGCATCCTGCGTGCGGTCCCAAATGTCCCGTGCCTCCACAGCCCAGTCTGCCACCCTGGAGTCAGCAGAAGACAAAGGCATGGGCACAGGAACACGCGGATGCTGGCCGTAATTTAGGAGGAATGGAGTCTGACCGGTGGAGTCGGCTACGGCATTGTTAAGTGCAAACTCTGCCCACGGTAGCAAGGATGCCCAGTCATCCTGCCTGGCAGAAATAAAATGTCGTAAATATGTGACCAAGGTCTGGTTGGCCCTCTCTACCAACCCATTCGTCTCGGGATGATATGCCGAAGAGAGATTCAGCTCAATACTGAGTAGACGACAAAGCTCTCTCCAGAATCGAGACGCAACCTGGGGACCCCGGTCACTAACAATTTTGTCTGGCATACCGTGTAGGCGAAAGATATGCTTGACGAACAAGACAGCCAACGCCCGTGCAGAAGGTAGCCGTGGAAGAGGCACCAAGTGCACCATTTTGGAAAAATGTTCGGTGATCACCCAGATAATGGTGCAGTTACGAGACTTGGGTAAGCCCACCACAAAGTCCATCCCGACCATCTCCCAGGGCCTGTCCGCCACCGGCAGAGGATAAAGCAAACCAGCTGGCCGTTGCCGAGGAGTCTTGTTCTTGGCGCAAGAGACACACGCCCGAACATACTCTGCGACATCACGAGCCATATGCGGCCACCAGTATGTCCTCGCCAGTAACTCAGATGTCCTTTTGGTACCAAAATGTCCACCCACCCTGGACGAGTGTGCCCAAGAGAGAACCTCCGGTCGCAAACTGGATGGTACAAAAGTCTTGCCCGGAGGCTCAGACTCTAGCGAAACTGGGGCTACAGTTCTCAAGCTCTCAGTGGGGACAATAAGCCGAGGCTCCTCCTCCTCCGCAGATGACACAACGGAGCGAGAGAGAGCGTCGGCCCGAATGTTCTTCTCCCCAGAAAGAAAATGGAGGGTGAAATGAAACCGGGAGAAGAATAAGGACCATCTGGCCTGGCGAGAATTCAACCGCTGGGCTGTCTGCAGGTACACCAAATTTTTATGGTCTGTGAAGACTTGGAAGGGAAAACGTGCTCCCTCCAAGAGATGTCTCCACTCCGAGAAAGCCAACTTCATGGCTAGCAACTCCCTGTCCCCGATGGAATAATTCCTCTCTGCTGGTGAGAAGGTCTTGGAGAAAAAGAAGCAAGGATGCTTCCGACCTTGAGCATCCTTTTGGAAGAGGACTGCTCCAGCACCAACAGAAGAGGAATCCACCTCCATGATAAATGGTTTATCAACATCGGGGCGATGTAGGATGGGAGCGCTAGTGAAGTGTGACTTTATAGAGTTAAAGGCCTTGGAGACCTCCTCAGACCACAATTTGGGATTCGCCCCCTTCTTGGTGAGGGCAACCAAGGGAGCTACCAAAGTTGAGAAGTGCGGAATGAACTGGCGATAATAATTAATGAACCCCATAAAGCGCTGCACCGCTTTAAGAGAATGGGGTTCCTGCCAGTCCATCACAGCCTGTAGTTTGGCAGGATCCATAGCCAATCCCTGGGCAGAGATGATGTAGCCTAGGAAAGGTAAGGACTCCTGCTCAAACATACACTTCTCCAACTTGGCATAGAGGGAGTTTGCCCGTAGGAGGTCGAAGACTTTGCAAACATCTCTCCGGTGGGAGTCAATATCTGGAGAGTAGATGAGAATATCATCCAGATAGACTACGACCGAGGTGGAAAGCATATCCCGGAAGATATCGTTCACAAAGTCTTGGAAAACGGCTGGGGCATTACAAAGCCCGAAGGGCATCACCAGATATTCATAGTGCCCATCCCTGGTGTTAAAAGCCGTCTTCCATTCGTCCCCCTCACGGATGCGAATCAGGTTGTAAGCACCCCGCAGATCTAGTTTAGTAAATACCCTTGCTCCCCGAAGCCTATCGAAGAGCTCAGATATCAAGGGCAAAGGATACTTATTTTTAACGGTGATGGCATTAAGACCCCTGTAGTCTATGCATGGACGCAATTCCCCATTCTTCTTCTGCACGAAGAAGAACCCTGCCCCAGCAGGTGACACTGACTTCCTAATGAATCCTCTTGCCAGATTTTCCTGGATGTACTGTGACATTGCCTCCGTCTCCGGGAGAGATAACGGATAGACTCGACCCCGGGGAGGCTCAGCACCAGGCAAGAGATCAATAGGACAGTCATAGGGGCGATGGGGCGGAAGGATCTCTGCCGCCTTTTTGGAGAACACGTCTGCATAAGACCAATACTGCTTGGGGAGAGAGGAAAGATCTGCGGGTACCTCTGTAGTAGCAACCTGAACGCACTCCCTCTGACACCTACCCCCACTAGATTCGCCCCATCCCAGGATTCTGCCAGAGGACCACTCGATATGAGGAGAGTGGTACCGTAGCCAAGGTATTCCCAACAGGACCTCATCAATTCCCTCAGGAATGACGAGCAGAGATATAATCTCCTGATGAGATGGTGACATGGACAGAGTAAAAGGGATCGTCTGGTGTGTAATCTGTGAGGGCATTGTCGACCCATTCACCACTCGTACTGTTACTGGTT
Source organism: Ranitomeya imitator (assembly GCF_032444005.1). Classification (NCBI taxonomy): domain Eukaryota; kingdom Metazoa; phylum Chordata; class Amphibia; order Anura; family Dendrobatidae; genus Ranitomeya; species Ranitomeya imitator. The sequence continues at coordinate 639,288,873 of NC_091284.1, forward strand.
GAGCTAGCATAACCAGGGGTATTGCGTGACGTTGGGCGAAGGCAGAAGACATAAAATTGCCCTCCGCCCCAGAATCCACGCAGAGCTCTACCGAGTGGGAGAATGAGCCTATAGTAATTGTCCCCTTAAAGGACAATTTAGAGGCAAACGTCGCCGTGTCTAGTGTACCTCCACCTACTACCACTAGACGCTGACATTTCCTCGACCGCTGAGGACATCTGGTGGCTAGATGTCCTGACTGCTGGCAAACATGACAGACCTTGAGTGCACAAGCGGTCCGGGACTTAGATCCCACTTGTGACACTTCCCTGGCCTCATGTGACTTAGGAACCAGGACCGGAGATTCCAGAGGTTTGGCGAAGGTAGGAGCCAGCCGAAACCTCTGCCTACACTGGGCTCGCTCTAACCTCCGCTCGTTAAAACGGAGGTCTATTCGAGTGGAGACAGTTATTAACTCCTCCAGTGTGGCAGGAATCTTCCTAGTGGCCAGAGCGTCCTTAACATGGTCAGCCAGGCCCCTCCAAAATATGGGGATAAGAGCTTTATCCGACCAATCCAGCTCAGAAGCTAAAGTGCGGAATTGGACGGCAAACTGACTGACCAAGGACTCACCCTGAGTTAATGCCAGCAGTTGGAGCGCAGTATCATGGGTGACTTGAGGTCCTAAAAAGACCTGTTTCAGAGTGCTCAGAAACAGCGGAGCACTCTGCACCACATGATCGCCACGCTCCCACAGAGGCGTAGCCCATTCCAACGCCCTGTCCGACAAGAGAGACACTATAAATCCCACCTTAGCCCGCTCTGTGGGAAAACGTGCAGCCAGGAGCTCGAGGTGAATAGAGCACTGACTCACAAATCCCCTACAAAATTTGCTATCACCAGAAAATTTTTCTGGCAGCGGGAGGCGAGAAAATGTCGGAGCAGGGGTGGCAATGGACAGGGTTGCTGCAGCCACGCTAGCAGCCTGTACAGCAACTGCGGTAACATCCACAGCTGAGGTTGCGCTCTCAAGAGCCGCCAACCTACCTTCCAGCTGCTGGATATACCGCAAGGATTGCTGTTTGTCCGTCATTACTAGCCAGACCCTGGCGCTAGTGTAATGTTAGGGCTAGCGGAACGCACCAAATACAAAGACAGATAGAGTATGGTGCGTTCGCAGCCCGGGGTCCACCGTGCAGAGATGGAACCTGCTGCCAAGTAATGACGGACTATATGGCGGTACTCATAAGTATACACATGTGGGTTAAACTTCACCCAGCGTGAAGGAAGCGATCCTGTTGCGTCACAGGATCGCGGTACCGCACATAGAGCGCGAGCAAGTAGTCAGCGAACTCAACCCCAACTAGGATTGAAGTCCGATTAGACCCTTGCTGGCACAACACCGCAACTGGGTGTGTAAGGAAGCTGAATAACAATATTAGGGCACAAGAGTGCATGCGGTGCTGCACTGACGAACGCCACTAACCACCCAGGCTTGGGTAAGGAAAGCACAGAGGAAGTGCACGGCGCCGTACTGGCGGTCACAGCAACTGGACGCTGTAATGTGTGATTCGTGCTGTAGGATAAGTCGGGCGCTAGATAGCAACCATACACCTTCCGCGAACAGACATTCAATAGGGAAGGGGTATCCAAGGACGACTTGCACTCACAACAAACACACATATGCAAATGTACACTAGCGCATGGCCGTGCGGTCATGCGCAGTTTATATAGTTGCAGCACAGGAAGTGGCCACAGAAACTTTGCCCTTCCAAGACCTGCCAAGAGGACCAATGGAATGTGCTGCAGGGCCTGAGCACATGACCCTCGATCTCCAACGGGAGATCTTGCCCTGGGCATGCTCAGTGTGTGCAGACAAGGACTTAGTCCCAGAGAAGTCCGCTCGCTGCTAACCAGCACTGGCTTTAATGGCAGAAGCTGAAGAAGCAGCAGTAACTCTCTGTACAGAGTGAGACTGAGCAAGACGCTGGGACCGACGTCCCTGCTGAGCAGACTCCACTGCGGCTGGATAAGAATGGGAGACCGCAGCGGAGATGGCTCGAGATTCCCCCTGTGCAGAAGCGGCAACTCGAGACCTAACAACGCTTATTAAGTCCTCTTTCACACTTGCATCGGTACGGGTCGGTCATACTGACGCACGTTGTGAAATTTGTGCACGACGTGGGAAGCGATGCAGTTTTTTAAATGCATCCGCTGCCCATTCTGAAGTCTGGGGAGGAGGAGGTGGAGCTTTGGCCGCGGATGCGTGGTAGAAAATGGCAGTCTATTAAAATAGGTGGACCCCAAAAAAATGACGTGGGGTCCACCTATATAGAAAGGCTATGCAGACAGCTGCGGGCTGATATTCATAGCCTAGAGAGGGGCCATAGATATTGCCCCCCCGGCTACAAATACCAGTCCGCAGCCGCCCCAGAAATGCCGGCACTTAGCCCCTCTCTTCCCACTCCTGTGTAGCGGTGGGATATGGGGTAATAAGGGGTTAATGTCACCTTGCTATTGTAAGGTGACATTAAGCTGGGTTAATAACGGAGAGGTGTCAATAAGACGCCTATCCATTATTATTCCAATAGTAATAAAGGGTTAAGAAAACACACACACATTAGGAAAAAAGTATTTTAATATTCTTCATTTAACCATACTTACCATACTTCAGCGCCTGCAAAAAACGTAAAATAATAAACCGTATACTACCTGTCCGCTGTAGTCCAATTAATAACAAGTGTCCCATGACAATCTCCCCTATAGAACAGTGACATCGGGTGATGTCACTGCTCTATAGAACCCTCAGTGACACACTGACAGGAGACAATGGCTCCTGCAGTGCAATCACTGAGGTTACTATAGTTAAAAGTCTCACTTTATGGCAATTTCTGCGTGGGAAAATTTCTCACACAGCACTGCCAAAAGTGAGACTAGAGACTATTTTTTTACAGCGGAGGAGGAATACAGTGCGGAAGCATACCTTCCTCCCATCCATGTGTTCCTGGAGCCCCTGGAGAGCTGTCACATCAGCTGATGGTGCCGTTCTCCATGGGAGATCGTCGTGGGACACTCGTGGATTTTTGCGGACAGGGAGTATATTGGTTGTTTGTTATTTTCATATTTTTTTACAGATGACACTAGCTTCAACAAGTGATGACAAGTGATGGCGAGTATGTACTCTAGGTTTAATGTACTGTATGTCTGTGTGTATGTATTGTACGTAATGTATGAATGTACTGTATGTAGTATGTATGTAGTATGTATGTATGGTATGTATGTATGTAGTATGTATGTAGTATGTTTGTAGTATGTATGTATGTAGTATGTATGTAGTATATATGTAGTATGTATGTATGTAGTATGTATTATGTATGTAGTATATATGTAGTATGTATGTAGTATGCATGTATGTAGTATGTATTATGCATGTAGTATGTATGTAGTATGTATGTAGTATTTATGTAGTATGTATGTATGTAGTATGTATATAGTATGTAGTATGCATGTAGTATGTATGTAGTATGTATGTAATATGTATGTATGTAGTATGTATGTAGTATGTATTTAATATGTATGTATGTAGTATGTATGTTTTTTTCCATTCAACATATTAGCTGGATGATGGGACTACTACTGTCCTATCATTGGCTAATGTGTCAATCACTGTCACTGTAGTATGCATCATCCGATGGGACTTGTAGTCCCATGGGACGATGCCTGCACACGCACAGACCCCCGGCAGCACACACAGAGCCTCTGCACACCGCACAGAGCCCGGCACGCCACACAGAGCCTCCGAATGCCGCACAGAGCCCCAGCACACCGCACAGAGCCCCGGCACACACGCACAGAGCCCCGGCAGCCTGCACAGAGCCCCGGCATGCTGCACAGAGCCCCGGCATGCCGCAAAGAGCACAGGCACAAACGCACAGAGCCCCAGCAGCCCGCACAGAGCCCCGTCACGCTGCACAGAGCCCTGGCACACACGCACAGAGCCCCGGCAGCCTGCACAGAGTCCCAAAACACTGCACAGAGCCCCGGCACACCACACAGAGCCCCAGCACACACGCACAGAGCCCCAGCAGCCTGCACAGAGCCCTGGCACACACGCACAGAGCCCCGGCAGCCCGCACAGAGCCCCGACACACCGCACAGAGCCCCGGAACGCGCACAGAGCCCCGGCACACACGCACAGAGCCCCGGCAGCCCGCACAGAGCCTCGGCATGCCGCACAGAGCTTCAGCACGCTGCACAGAGCCCCAGCATGCCGCACAGGGCCCCCGCACGCCTGCACAGAGCCCCAGCACGCCGCACAGAGCCCTGGCATGCCGCACAGAGCCCCGGCAGGCCCACACAGACCCCCGGCAGGCACGCACAGACCCCCCATGGTCACGCACAGACCCCGCCGGCACACAGATGCAGTCTCTGCCCACGCACCACCCACACTCCATTATAGTGCATCATTGCACTATAGGAACTTCCGATTCTGGTATCCGATATCACAAAAGTATCGGAACTTGGTATCGTAATTCCGATACAGTGAATATCGGCCGATACCCGATATTTGCAGTATCAGAATGCTCAACACTACTCATCACTAATAATGATGCCTGCAGTTTTTTGACAGATGAGTAATTTATATAAATGCCCAGTACTATCTATTAATTTTATATCTTCACCATCTTTTCTTAGGCCATGAAGCAGCATGCCTCTTTTTTGGAAAATTATATAACAATATACAATATATTGTATAAAAAACAAAGCAGTATAGGTCCACATTCACATGCAGCACAAAAGAAATTGGATGCTTGAGAGCAATTAAGACAATCTCTATAGTGAATGTTTTCTACCAAGTGGCTAGAAAGTAATCTGTTGTCACATCTTGATATCCTGTTTTTAAATGATGATATTGTTTAAATGATTGGTAATGTATTTAACCTCTCAATCAATAGGCCTTAAAGTGTCTTAATCAGCCATTATTTTTGTCTCTTCATATTTCACCAACCATAAGATGAAAGCTATATAATGTTCTCAACAAAATTTCTCCCACCATAACTTCTACAGTCATGGCCAAAAGTTTTGAGAATGACACCAAAATTATATTTTCACATGATCTGCTGCCCTCTGGTTTTTATTAGTGTTTGTCTGATGTTTATATCACATACAGAAATATAATTGCAATCATATTATGAGTACCAATAGGTTATATTGACAGTTAGAATGAGTTAATGCAGCAAGTCAATATTTGTAGTGTTGACCCTTCTTCTTCAAGACCTCTGCAATTCTCCCTGGCATGCTATCAATCAACTTCTGGACCAAATCCTGACTGATAGCAGTCCATTCTTGCATAATCAATGCTTACATTTTGCCAGAATTTGTTGGTTTTTGTTTGTCCACCCGTCTCTTGATGATTGACCACAAGTTCTCAATGGGGTTAAGATCTGGGGAGTTTCCAGGCCATGGACCCAAAATCTCTATGTTTTGTTCCATGAGCCATTTAGTTATCACCTTTGCTTTATGGCAAGGTGTTCCATCATGCTGGAAAAGGCATTGTTGGGCGCCAAACTGCTCTTGGACGGTTGGGAGAAGTTGCTCTTGGAGGACATTCTGGTACCATTCTTTATTCATGGCTGTGTTTTTAGGCAAGACTGTGAGTGAGCCGATTCCCTTGGCTGAGAAGCAACCCCACACATGAATGGTTTCAGTTTGCTTTACAGTTGGCATGAGACAAGGCTGGTGGTAGCGCTCACCTCTTCTTCTCCGAATAAGCTGCTTTCCAGATGTCCCAAACAATCGAAAAGGGGATTCATCAGAGAAAATGACTTTGCCCCAGTCCTCAGCAGTCCACTCCCTGTACCTTTTGCAGAATATCAGTCGGTCCCTGATGTCTTTTCTGGAGAGAAGTGGCTACTTTACTGCCCTCCTTGAAACCAGGCCTTGCTCAAAGAGTCTCCGCCTCACTGTGCGTGCAGAAGCACTCACACCAGCCTGCTGCCATTCCTGAGCAAGCTCGGCACTGCTGGTAGTCCGATCCCGCAGCTGAAACAGTTTTAAGATATGGTCCTGGTGCTTGCTGGTCTTTCTTGGGCGCCCTGGAGCCTTTGTGACAACAATGTAAGCTCTCTCCTTGAAGTTCTTGATGATGCGATAGATTGTTGACGGAGGTGCAATCTTTGTAGCTGCGATACTCTTCCCTGTTAGGCCATTTTTGTGCAGTGCAATGATGGCTGCACGTGTTTCTTTAGAGATAACCATGGTTAACTGAAGAGAAACAATACCACCAAGCACCAGCCTCCTTTTAAAGTGTCCAGTGATGTCATTCTTACTTAATCATGACTGATTGATCGCCAGCCCTGTCCTCATCAACACCCACACCTGTGTTAATGGATCAATCACTAAAACGATGTTAGCTGCTCCTTTTAAGGCAGGACTGCAATGATGTTGAAATGTGTTTTGGGGGTTAAAGTTCATTTTCTGGGCAAATATTGACTTTGCAAGTACAGTAATTGCTGTTAAGCGGATCACTCTGACATTCAGGAGTATATGCAAATTGCCATTAGAAAAAATGAAGCAGTAGACTTTGGAAAAATTAATATTTGTCTCATTCTCAAAATTTTTGTCCATGACTGTACAATTACCACTACATAGTGAATAAATAATACTACCATAGTTCTACAAATCATAACACTTTACAAATGACAATAATATTAATATTGCTGCTTTACTGTGTCTGAGTTATATAACCAAAATGTTGTTAAAAATAAAAGAAATATCAAAAAGACGAATCTTACAGTAATAATGTTCCAATGTGCTCGATCAAAAGTAATAAGGCCTCATGTGTGTTTACAAAAATTGACAGAAAAATCACCTCATAAAATAATACTATTTAATAGATATCTATTTAATACTATAAATCTATGGGGTGATTTTGTATGATTTTTTGAATTTTGATGATACCTCTGTCAACAAATTTTTGAAAGCACCACAAATAATGGTGCTCATGCAGCCTTTATCTATCCCCATTCCCTCAAGATGGCTGGACCATCATTGTAAATACACACCTATACTTTGTGTCTCCCCACCTCATTGTATATTGTAAGCTTTTGTTAGTAGGGTGTCATTATTTTGTTTTAATTACTGTATTATCATTAGCATTGCTACTTATGACTTACATATGAACTGTTAAATTGTAAAGTGCTGCAGAAGATGTTGGCGCTATATAAATAATGATTATTATAATTAGTTATTGGTAATTGTCATGCATATTTCCTAAAAATACAATTGTGCCAACTAGAGATGAGCAAATTTATTTAAGTAGAATACAATTCTCAAGTTTTACAAAAATGTTGTTGCTCCAGAATACATTTGTTTTTGATTCAGCAACATGATGTACAGTTGGCAGCAATTTTGCTAAAACCATGGGCCATCAAACAGGTAAAACAAATCGATTTTCACCTCACCCTATTGTGCCCAATACATAGACCATTGTAAAAGTCAAGTAATGGCTCTGAAAATAAGAGTGCCAAACAGACAGTAATAGGGTGCCTCTTTCACACATCAGTTTTTTAGAATCAGTCACAATCAATCAAAGTGTTGAAAAGACGGATCCTGTGTAAAAAACTGATGCACTGGATCCATTTTGAAGCAGCTGCAACTGGAATTTAAAGGAACAGAATTCTGGAGAGAGAGCGAGAGATTCCCTGAATGAAAAATGGGTTAAATTAAAGGAATAGAAATTCTTCCAGGCAAGCTCAGTTTAAAAAAACAGAATCCGTCACTGGATTCTGTCTTCTGATGGACAGCGACGGATCCTGCGCCCATAGGCTTCCATTCAACCCAACGACGGACGCCGCTGGAACCGTCGCTGGCCGACTTTTCGATGCAGAAAAAAAAGTTTCTTTGTACATCATCTCCAGATGATAGATAAACAAATTTCTGACTGAAGTGTGAAAGAGGCCTTAAAGTGTAAATGTTTTACGTTCTGTGCTCTGTGCAGCAATAGTTATTTTCTCAATTCCCCCAAACATAAATAATTTTCCATTAGTGTCTTACATAGTAATAATGCCCACTTTGACAGCAATTTTGCTAAAATGACAGAGAGCCGGCTAAAAGGTTAAAAAATAATCAATACTCACCTCACAATTTAACTGTCCTGTCAAAGACCAATGTTCAGCACCAACGTTCAGCACTCTTCTCATTTCATTTTCACCTTTACCAGTTCCATGCATTCTCCTTGGAAGCAACAAACTTCAGAAGAACTTCTGGCACCACATAGGCCCCAGATATATCTTTGCCACATGCCATTGCAGCGTGAGTGGTGATGTCCCAATATGTGTGCCCCAAAGGCCTTAGACTATGTATACTATGCAATGATGTTAGTTGCCTACTTGGCGCAAGAAGGTCTAGAGTAGAATAAATCCACAGAGCATGCATGCAATGGGAGAAGGCAAAAAGAGGTGTGGAGGATCAGATGGAGTGCTGCAGGTGCTGTGAGACAGGTGAGTAGTCAAACCAATATTCATATATTCTTCATCCTGCATAAGAATTAAAGGGAATCTGTCACTCCATTTTGGGCCTATAAGCTAATGCCACTGCCATCAGGGGCTTATATACAGCATTCTATAATGCCTCTCTGACCTTTCCCGGAACCTGCGCACTTCAGTACTTTGCTCTGCCCTAAACAGGGCAGACAAAGTATGCCTGCGCAGGAGCTGCAACAGGAAGCAAACAAGAGAATGTCATTGTATGAAGATGGGAGGCCCCGGACCCGGACCGCCATGCCCATCGGACCGGACCGCACTGCCCCTAGGTGAGTATAATCTAACTTGTTTTTCTTATCTTTCAGGTTACATCGAAGGCTTATCTACAGAATTATAGAATTGATGGGCATACATCAATTGGCCAAGTTTTGTGAAATTTTTTTTTTGAAAATTAAAAAAAAATGTTTTTGAGAAGTATAATCTACATTGAACGGTTTTAATGTTTTTCTGTGTTTTCACATGGCCTAGATTCATGCACATGTGCTGCTGTGTTCTTTTTGTCTATATAAAGTACTTTTGCAGCAAGCACTTGTTCAGATTAGGAGTGCTGCTTGTTTTCTTTTTTATCTATTTAGTTACTGGATGCTAGCTGCCTCCAGGCTGATTTTGCGCTCCTCCCATTGACTGTGCAAGTAGCTGTAATCAGCTCTACCTGCCCTTAAATTGTAGGATTAGCGCAAGAGTGACATGTTTTGTCCATAGTTGTAGGCTGGTATCCCAAAAGTGGCATGTACAGTAAAGTAGGACCCATCAGAGGGAGGCCATCTCTCCGTGGTTGATGGGCATGCATGAATTGGCAAATTTATGCACTAAGAACCTTCAATTTCATCTGTTACTGTAAGTTTTGTGAAATTTTTTTTCAAATTAAAAAAAAATGTTTTTGAGAAGTATAATCTACATTGAATGGTTTAATGACCTAGATTCATGCACATGTGCTGCTGTTTTCTTTTTGTATATACAGTGGGGCAAAAAAGTATTTAGTCAGTCAGCAATAGTGCAAGTTCCACCACTTAAAAAGATGAGAGGCGTCTGTAATTTACATCATAGGTAGACCTCAACTATGGGAGACAAACTGAGAAAAAAAATCCAGAAAATCACATTGTCTGTTTTTTTAACATTTTATTTGCATATTATGGTGGAAAATAAGTATTTGGTCAGAAACAAAGTTTAATCTCAATACTTTGTAATATATCCTTTGTTGGCAATGACAGAGGTCAAACGTTTTCTGTAAGTCTTCACAAGGTTGCCACACACTGTTGTTGGTATGTTGGCCCATTCCTCCATGCAGATCTCCTCTAGAGCAGTGATGTTTTTGGCTTTTCGCTTGGCAACACGGACTTTCAACTCCCTCCAAAGGTTTTCTATAGGGTTGAGATCTGGAGACTGGCTAGGCCACTCCAGGACCTTGAAATGCTTCTTACGAAGCCACTCCTTCGTTGCCCTGGCGGTGTGCTTTGGATCATTGTCATGTTGAAAGACCCAGCCACATTTCATCTTCAATGCCCTTGCTGATGGAAGGAGGTTTGCACTCAAAATCTCATGATACATGGCCCCATTCATTCTTTCATGTACCCGGATCAGTCGTCCTGGCCCCTTTGCAGAGAAACAGCCCCAAAGCATGATGTTTCCACCACCATGCTTTACAGTAGGTATGGTGTTTGATGGATGCAACTCAGTATTCTTTTTCCTCCAAACACGACAAGTTGTGTTTCTACCAAACAGTTCCAGTTTGGTTTCATCAGACCATAGGACATTCTCCCAAAACTCCTCTGGATCATCCAAATGCTCTCTAGCAAACTTCAGACGGGCCCGGACATGTACTGGCTTAAGCAGTGGGACACGTCTGGCACTGCAGGATCTGAGTCCATGGTGGCGTAGTGTGTTACTTATGGTAGGCCTTGTTACATTGGTCCCAGCTCTCTGCAGTTCATTCACTAGGTCCCCCCGTGTGGTTCTGGGAGTTTTGCTCACCGTTCTTGTGATCATTCTGACCCCACGGGGTGGGATTTTGCGTGGAGCCCCAGATCGAGGGAGATTATCAGTGGTCTTGTATGTCTTCCATTTTCTAATTATTGCTCCCACTGTTGATTTCTTCACTCCAAGCTGGTTGGCTATTGCAGATTCAGTCTTCCCAGCCTGGTGCAGGGCTACAATTTTGTTTCTGGTGTCCTTTGACAGCTCTTTGGTCTTCACCATAGTGGAGTTTGGAGTCAGACTGTTTGAGGGTGTGCACAGGTGTCTTTTTATACTGATAACAAGTTTAAACAGGTGCCATTACTACAGGTAATGAGTGGAGGAAAGAGGAGACTCTTAAAGAAGAAGTTACAGGTCTGCGAGAGCCAGAAATCTTGATTGTTTGTTTCTGACCAAATACTTATTTTCCACCATAATATGCAAATAAATTGTTAAAAAAACAGACAATGTGATTTTCTGGATTTTTTTTTCTCAGTTTGTCTCCCATAGTTGAGGTCTACCTATGATGTAAATTACAGACGCCTCTCATCTTTTTAAGTGGTGGAACTTGCACTATTGCTGATTGACTAAATACTTTTTTGCCCCACTGTATATATATATATATATATATATATATATATATACTGCATCGAGAGCTTAAATGCCTCTGCATATTCATTTAAAACTATAGATAGTGTTGACCAATATCTAAATTTCCACTTGATTTATGCCTTCCAATTGATATATAAGTTAGGATTCATTTGTTACCATATATCCAGACCGATGAAATGCAGTGGCTCCTATCATGTATAGGGTTATACTGTAAAATAGTAAATACTTTTTAATTGGAGACCATTGTATCAAGTAACATAGTGTTAGGGTTGGTGGATTGCACTAAATAATAATAAATAATAAAGTGCAATTGCAACCCAGAGTCCACCGTGCAGAGATGTATAACTGCTGCTAGTGTGAACAATGTACACATGCTAAGCCAAGGGGTAGCTACCCAGTCCTAACCCTACCTTGCCAAAGAAAGAACTCTCAGTATATAGAGCATTATGTGCAAACAAAGTGGTAGAGTTTCCACTTATAAATGATACTAGCACACCTGCATGCTCTGCTGAAAGCCTTTTTATCCTTAGGCTCCACCCCAAACACTCATGCCCAGCTGGCTGCGACATCGCCCGCAGGCCAATCCAAAGCCGCCACATGACCACAGCAGCTGTTCGACCACCAAGGAGAAGACGCCACATCAAGGACATGTTCAGTAAGGTGATCTCTGGACTTAGACTCCAGAGCGCAGGGCTGCACCAGAATATCATTGGTTGCCATAGACTATGGCTACTTTCACACTAGCGTTGGTACGGTGCTGTTGCCGACGTACCGACACAAACTGCGAAAAAAATGAACAACGGGGGCAGCGGATGCAGTTTTACAACACATCCGCTGCCCCACTGTAAGGTCCGGGGAGGAGGGGGCGGAGTTTCGGCTGCGCAAGTGCGGTTGGAAATGGCAGACTCGACGCAAAAAAAGTTACATGTAACGTGTTTTGTGCCGACGGTGCGCCAAAACACGACGCATCCGTTGCATGACGGATGCGACGTGTGGAAATACGTCACAATGCGCCGCTAATGAAAGTCTATGGAGAAAAAATGCAACTTTGCAGGATGCATTTTTACTCCAAAACAACGCATTACAACGTCCGTCAAAAAACGCTAGTGTGAAAGTAGCCTTAGCTGGAGAGCCAGCAGAAAACAAGTGAACAGCATGAGCCTGAGCAAGACGCTGGACCCGATGTCTGTGCTGAGCAGCACCTGCCTCGGTGGAACTTGAATGAGAGACCACAGCATTAGGCAATGCTTGGGATCCATCCCACCCAGCTGGAGAATCCTGACACCTAACACATAGTCTATTGTTTTGTTGAATCCCTTTTTTGCTGCATATTACCCTTTTTACACTCAAACAACGCCAAAAAGTCACTTCTTTAGATTGTGTCTGGTTAAAGTAAACATTTAAATAAAATTATCATGTTTGTCGGGAGCTTTACCATTGTACATATTTAAAGTTAAAAAAAAAATTATGTAAAGTCAATCATGTAGAAAAGAGCTTTAATCAAAGTTCAGTCAGCTATGCCTTTGCAATATAAGTGTTGAGTTGGATTCAACAACAGATTTGTTAAACTATTTTCATTGAGAGTCAGCCGTTATGAATGCAGCTATGGAATATATTACATGTTGTAACTAATCAGTACAAAATAATCCAAGCAATGTATTTACCAGTTTTCTAAAAGCTTCACAATTGAATATACAGCACCAAGTCTCTGTAATGAGATATCATGCTCCATGTTTGTCTTTTTCTTGTCTTTTTTTTTGATGCTCGAGATGTGTGTCTTAGAATAATATTTCAGTGAATTGATTCATAGTTTGTTTGTTTTATCTTGCACGTCAAACTGAAACATTCCCTTTACTTTTGAGAAGCTCAGGCTTTTGTCCACATTTGCCTGTAGTTGTTTCCTTTCTCTCTAGATTTCGTACAAACATAACCTTAGATAGATACTAAGGCGCAGTCTGTGTATACTGTCAAATATTATCAAACATTATCTAGCTTCAGGCAATATATTGTAGAACATGTATGTTGTTCTTAGTGGACGGAATATTATTGTATTGCCAGCACAGAAGAATCATGTTCAAATTGTATACAAAATTATGAAATTATAATAAGTATTGAGATATTATGTAGGACAAACAAGTGCAAATAATAATAATAACAATTAATACAAATATTTTTTATTTTCATAACATCAACATATTCCACAGCATGTGACATTTCAGAGGGTATGTGCACAGACATTAACCCCTTCCCGACCTTTGACGCCACGTAGGCGTCATGAAAGTCGGTGCCAATCCGACCCATGACGCCTATGCGGCGTCATGGAAAGATCGCGTCCCTGCAGATCGGGTGAAAGGGTTAACTCCCATTTCACCCGATCTGCAGGGACAGGGGGAGTGGTAGTTTAGCCCAGGGGGGGTGGCTTCACCCCCTCGTGGCTACGATCGCTCTGATTGGCTGTTGAAAGTGAAACTGCCAATCAGAGCGATTTGTAATATTTCACCCATTATAACGGGTGAAATATTACAATCCAGCCATGGCCGATGCTGAAATATCATCGGCCATGGCTGGAAATACTAGTGTGCCCCCACCCCACCCCTCCGATCGCCCCCCCACCCCCCCGATCTGGCCGGTACACTGCTCCGGCTCCCCTCCGCCCTGTGCTCCGCTCCCCCCCGTGCTCGTGTCCGCTCCCCCCGTGCTCCAATCACCCCCCCGTGCTCCAATCACCCCCCCTGCACTCCGATCCACCCCCCCCGTGCTCCGTTCCACCCCCCCGTGCTCCATTCCAGCCCCCCCGTGCTCCGTTCCACGCCCCCCGCGCTCCGTTCCACCCCTCCCGCGCTCCGATTCCCCCCCCCGTGCTCCGATCCCCCCCCCCGTGCTCCGATCCCCCCCCCCCGTGGTCCCCCCCCACCCTATCATACTTACCGATCCAGCCGTGGTCCCGTCCGTCTTCTCCCGGGCGCCGCCATCTTCCAAAATGGCGGGCGCATGTGCAGTGCGCCCGCCGAATCTGCCGGCCGGCAGATTCGTTCCAAAGTGCATTTTGATCACTGAGATATAATCTATCTCAGTGATCAAAATAAAAAAAATAATAAATGACCCCCCCCCTTTGTCACCCCCATAGGTAGGGACAATAAAAAAATAAAGAAATTTTTTTTTTTCCACTAATGTTAGAATAGGGTTAGGGTTAGGGGTAGGGTTAGGGTTAGGGGTAGGGTTAGGGGTAGGGGTAGGGTTAGGGGTAGGGGTAGGGTTAGGGCTAGGGTTAGGGGTAGGGTTAGGGTTAGGAATGTGCACACGTATTCTGGTCCTCTGCGGATTTTTCCGCTGCGGATTTGATAAATCCGCAGTGCTAAACCGCTGCGGATTTATGGCGGATTTACCGCGTTTTTTTCTGCGCATTTCACTGCGGTTTTACAATTGCGATTTTCTATTGGAGCAGTTGTAAAACCGCTGCGGAATCCGCACAAAGAAGTGACATGCTGCGGAATGTAAACCGCTGCGTTTCCGTGCAGTTTTTCCGCAGCATGTGTACAGCGATTTTTGTTTCCCATAGGTTTACATTGAACTGTACACTCATGGGAAACTGCTGCGGATCCGCAGCGTTTTCCGCAGCGTGTGCACATACCTTTAGAATTAGGCTATGTGCACACGGTGCGGATTTGGCTGCGGATTCGCAGCAGTGTTCCATCAGGTTTACAGTACCATGTAAACATATGAAAAACCAAATCCGCTGTGCCCGTGATGCGGAAAATACCGCGCGGGAACGCTGCGTTGTATTTTCCGCAGCATGTGAATTCTTTGTGCGGATTCCGCAGCGTTTTACACCTGTTCCTCAATAGGAATCCGCAGGTGAAATCCGCACAAAAAACACTGGAAATCCGCGGAAAATCCGCAGGTAAAACACAGTGCCTTTTACCCGCAGATTTTTCAAAAATGGTGCGGAAATATCTCACACGAATCCGCAACGTGGGCACATAGCCTTAGGGTTAGGGTTGGAATTAGTGTTGTGGTTAGGGGTGTGTTGGGGTTAGGGTTGTGATTAGGATTATGGCTACAGTTGGGATTAGGGTTAGGGGTGTGTTGGGGTTAGTGTTGGAGTTAGAATTGAGGGGTTACCACTGTTTAGGCACATCAGGGGTCTCCAAACGCAACATGGCGCCACCATTGATTCCAGCCAATCTCGTATTCAAAAAGTCAAATGGTGCTCCCTCACTTCCGAGCCCTGACGTGTGCCCAAACAGTGGTTTACCCCCACATATGGGGTACCAGCATACTCAGGACAAACTGCGCAACAATTACTGGGGTCCAATTTCTCCTGTTACCCTTGTGAATCTAAAAAAATGCTTGCTAAAACATAATTTTTGAGGAAAGAAAAATGATTTTTTATTTTCACGGATCTGTGTTGTAAACGTCTGTGAAGCACTTGGGGGTTCAAAGTGCTCACCACATATCTAGATAAGTTCCTTGGGGGGTCTAGTTTCTAAAATGGGGTCACTTGTGGGGGGTTTCTACTGTTTAGGCACACCAGGGGCTCTGCAAACGCAACGTGACACCCGCAGACCATTCCATCAAAGTCTGCATTTCAAAAGTCACTACTTCCCTTCTGAGCCCCGACGTGTGCCCAAACAGTGGTTTACCCCCACATATGGGGTATCAGCGTACTCAGGAGAAACTGGACAACAACTTTTGGGGTCCAATTTCTCCTGTAACCCTTGGGAAAATAAAAAATTCTGGGCTAAATAATTATTTTTGAGGAAAGAAAACGTATTTATTATTTTCACGGCTCTGCATTATAAACTTCTATGAAGCACTTGGGGGTTCAAAGTGCTCACCACACATCTAGATAAGTTCCTTTCAGGGTCTAGTTTCCAAAATGGGGTCACTTGTGGGGGGTTTCTACTGTTTAGGCACATCAGGGGCTCTGCAAACGCAACGTGACGCCCGCAGAGCATTCCATCAAAGTCTGCATTTCAAAACGTCACTACTTCAATTCCAAGCCCCGGCATGTGCCCAAACAGTAGTTTACCCCCACATATGGGGTATCACCGTACTCAGGAGAAACTGGACAACAAATATTGGGGTCAAATTTCTCCTGTTACCCTTGGGAAAAATAAAAAACTCTGGGCTAAATAATTATTTTTGAGGAAAGAAAACGTATTTATTATTTTCACGGCTCTGCATTATAAACTTCTATGAAGCACTTGGGGGTTCAAAGTGCTCACCACACATCTAGATAAGTTCCTTTGGGGGTCTAGTTTCCAAAATGGGGTCACTTGTGGGGGGTTTCTACTGTTAAGCCACATCAGGGGCTCTGCAAACGCAACGTGACGCCCACAGAGCATTCCATCAAAGTCTGCATTTCAAAACGTCACTACTTCACTTCCGAGCCCCGGCATGTGCCCAAACAGTGATTTACCCCCACATATGGGGTATCAGCGTACTCAGGAGAAACTGGACAACAACTTTTGGGGTCAAATTTCTCCTGTTACCCTTGGGAAAATAAAAAATTGCAGGCTAAAAGATCATTTTTGAGAAAATAATTTTTTTTTTTTTTTCATGGCTCTGCGTTATAAACTTCTGTGAAGCACTTGGGGGTTCAAAGTCCTCACCACACATCTAGATTAGTTCCTTTGGGGGTCTAGTTTCTAAAATGGTGTCATTTCTGGGGGATCTCCAATGTTTAGGCACACAGGGGCTCTCCAAACGTGACATGGTGTCCGCTAATGATTGGAGCTAATTTTCCATTTAAAAAGCCAAATGGCGTGCCATCCCTTCCGAGCCCTGCCGTGCGCCCAAACAGTGGTTTACCCCCACATATGGGGTATCAGCGTACTCAGGACAAACTGGACAACAATATTTGGGGTCC
The DNA here is from genome assembly GCF_032444005.1 of Ranitomeya imitator. NCBI lineage: Eukaryota > Metazoa > Chordata > Amphibia > Anura > Dendrobatidae > Ranitomeya > Ranitomeya imitator. Next base: position 639,305,832 of record NC_091284.1, read on the forward strand.
AATTTCTCCTATTATCCTTGGCAAAATAGGAAATTCCAGGCTAAAAAATCATTTTTGAGGAAAGAAAAATTATTTTTTATTTTCATGGCTCTGCGTTATAAACTTCTGTGAAGCACCTGGGGGTTTAAAGTGCTCAATATGCATCTAGATAAGTTCCTTGGGGGGTCTAGTTTCCAAAATGGGGTCACTTGTGCGGGAGCTCCAATGTTTAGGCACACAGGGGCTCTCCAAACGCGACATGGTGTCCGCTAACAATTGGAGCTAATTTTCCATTCAAAAAGTCAAATGGCGCGCCTTCTCTTCCGAGCCCTGCCGAGTGCCCAAACAGTGGTTTACCCCCACATATGAGGTATCGGCGTACTCGGGAGAAATTGCCCAACAAATTTTATGATCCATTTTATCCTACTGCCCATGTGAAAATGAAAAAATTGAGGCGAAAAGAATTTTTTTGTGAAAAAAAAGTACTTTTTCATTTTTACAGATCAATTTGTGAAGCACCTGAGGGTTTAAAGTGCTCACTAGGCATCTAAATTAGTTCCTTGGGGGGTCTAGTTTCCAAAATGGGGTCACTTGTGGGGGAGCGCCAATGTTTAGGCACACAGGAGCTATCCAAACGCGACATGGTGTCCGCTAACGATGGAAATAATTTTTCATTCAAAAAGTCAAATGGCGCTCCTTCCCTTCCGAGCCTTACCATGTGCCCAAACAGTGGTTTACCTCCACATGTGAGGTATTGGTGTACTCAGGAGAAATTGCCCAACACATTTTAGGATCCATTTTATCCTGTTGCCCATGTGAAAATGAAAAAATTGAGGCTAAAAGAATTTTTTTGTGAAAAAAAAGTACTTTTTCATTTTTACGGATCAATTTGTGAAGCACCTGGGGGTTCAAAGTGCTCACTATGCATCTAGATAAGTTCCTTGGGGCGTCTAGTTTCCAAAATGGGGTCACTTGTGGGGGAGCTCCAATTTTTAGGCACACGGGGGCTCTCCAAACGTGACATGGTGTCCGCTAAAGAGTGGAGCCAATTTTTGATTCAAAAAGTCAAATGGCGCTCCTTCCCTTCCAAGCCCTGCCGTGCGCCAAAACAGTGGTTTACCCCCACATATGAGGTATCAGCGTACTCAGGACAAATTGGACAACAACTTTCGTGGTTCAGTTTCTCCTTTTACCATTGGGAAAATAAAAAAATTGTTGCTAAAAGATAATTTTTGTGACTAAAAAGTTAAATGTTCATTTTTTCCTTCCATGTTGCTTCTGCTGCTGTGAAGCACCTGAAGGGTTAATAAACTTCTTGAATGTGGTTTTGAGTACCTTGAGGGGTGCAGTTTTTAGAATGGTGTCACTTTTGGGTATTTTCAGCCATATAGACCCCTCAAACTGACTTCAAATGTGAGGTGGTCCCTAAAAAAAATGGTTTTGTAAATTTCGTTGTAAAAATGACAAATCGCTGGTCGAATTTTAACCCTTATAACTTCCTAACAAAAAAAAATTTTGTTTCCAAAATTGTGCTGATGTAAAGTAAACATGTGGGAAATGTTATTTATTAACTATTTTGTGTCACATATCTCTCTGGTTTAACAGAATAAAAATTCAAAATGTGAAAATTGCGAAATTTTCAAAATTTTCGCCAAATTTCCGTGTTTATCACAAATAAATGCAGAATTTATTGACCTAAATTTACCACTAACATGAAGCCCAATATGTCACGAAAAAACAATCTCAGAACCGCTAGGATCCGTTGAAGCGTTCCTGAGTTATTACCTCATAAAGGGACACTGGTCAGAATTGCAAAAAACGGCAAGGTCTTTAAGGTCAAAATAGGCTGGGTCTTGAAGGGGTTAAAGAAATTACATAATAACACATAATTCAACAGATGCCAAGAGGAGTTAGTGCCCTGCTTACAAGCTCACAATCTATGAGAAAATAGGGGAAACATGAAAGGTAAATGGTAAAAAGTGCTTGTATTGTATTGTATAGTCCAGCCATCAGTATAATAAATAAGATACCAAAATAACCTTGCATAAGCCAGTATCTGTATTAGTATAGACAGTGTGCTAGTAAGTGCATGCAAATAAATTATCAAGGACATAATGAATTGTTTTACACATTAGTTCGCATTTACTTAACAGTTTTTAGTTTGGAATAATAATAATAATAATAATAATAATAATCATCATCATTTTTATTTATATAGCGCCAACATATTCCACAGCACTTTACAATTAACCGGGGACATGCACAGACAATAAATTCAGTACAAGTTAAAACAATTTAAACAGTGACATTAGGGGTGAGGTCCCTGCTCGCAAGCCTACAATCTACAAGGCATAGGCCGGGACCCCAAAAGTTTCATGAAAATTGTAACCTTCCTGGTCACATATCACCATATTTGAACACTGAAATGAAAAATCAACATAATAGGATAAATTTACTAACCCCATGTATTAGTTACTCTTAGATTAGACATGCTTGAAACTTGCTGAACTATCTACTTCAGCCATGCTGAAGACAAATTTGGAGCCTAAAACTAAATCAACAGTTAGAAGAAGGTTGGCAGTGTCGGGCCAGCAATGTCAGCATGGGTAACAGCAGTGTGGTCTAGCACTGTAAAACATAATGGACAGCCATGAGATATGTCACTGGTTTGGCTATTCAGTGGAAATGGCAGAAGCAGAATATGCGTTGTAGTGTAGGGCTAGCAATTACAGCACTTTCTACAGCAGTATGGAGGAAAACCATAAAACACAGTGGGCCAATCAATTGGTTTTCGCAAAGCCAGTAGAGAGGGCTTTGCCACATACAATTTTTAAATGAGTTGGCATTTTACAGCCACCACACTCCCCAAGTGGGTCGATTTGTGAAAATAATGTAACACAATAAAATTCATGCCCTCTGATGAAGGAAATATCACTGTTTCCTAAATGCATAAGGGAAAGTATGGCATCTCCCGGCATCCATACAGTGCGAAGATTGTGATGTCACAAACCAATAGATTCAACATACTTATTCTAGTGTCAGGTTAGTCAATGGCTGAGACTCCCTAAACACTGCAGTATGCACCCATGCTTGGCGGCTACAGCATGGATTATTCCTCAGTTGTTCTTCTTTGAAGGGGTTATCTACACAGGACTGTAGGTCAGAACAGTGAGTTCCCAAAAAGCTTTCATGTAATTCAAGTCTGTTGAAACGGAACACTTGCAAAATGCTTGGACATTCCTGTAATCTAATTGCTGGTATTATGTAACCATTTTCAGTTTTGTAAACTCACTTAACTAGTAATTAAATGCGGTTAACCTGATTGGTTCTCTTTTCTTTCTTGGAATCTAACCGTCTGACTGATATTGGTTTAATATATGTCAGACCATATGCTGCTATCTGTGGTTTACTGAGGGAGCGATCATAATTAGAGATGAGCAAACTTTTCAAAGTTCGGTTGAGCGAATGTCCCGTTCGCCAAATAGTTAATGGAAGCAAAACCAAACAACAGCTTAAGGGAGGACAAAAAGCTTCCCAAACAGTTCAAATTAGGGCCAGACACCAGGAAAAGCATAATTATGCAGCATGGATGCATGAGAAAAGGGCTTAGACAAGCATTTCTAGCTGAAACATTGATCAGCAACAGGTGAATGAATGAAAGGTGTAAGCCTGTGGCTCTGAGAGGTCTGCCAAATTAAGCCAACACACATGAAGTAGACCTAACTTGGATTTCAAACATTTCCAAAAATTAGGGGCCTACACCAGGAGAAGTGGCATCAATTGACCCACAGTAGAACATTTTATAATGGCACAGTAGCAGGTCAGCCATGGGCCATGTGTGAGGCATCAGGGTTTAGGCCAGCATTCAGAGCTATGAACAGAAGTTTCAATTAAAAAGACATGGGTGAGGGAGTGGTGTAAGCCTTCTTTGCTGGAAGCCCTGATAGTAATAAAGTTAGATGACTGAAAGTAAGTGCAGGCCTGCCGGTCTGGGAGCCCTACTGCTACAGGCAACAAAGATGAAGGAGACCCAACTTGGAGTGCAACATTATTAGGCCTCTAATATCCCTTCCACTAGAGGCAACCCACCAGATGGTGACCCAACTTAGAGTCTCCACATTTCAAGAAATTATTGTCACACGCCACTGAAGTGGCATCAATTTCCCCAGAGTAGAAACAGTGTAATGGGTCTCTGACACCCCTTCCACTAGAGGCAGCCACCCAGATGGAGACCCAAGTTTGAGTCTCCACATTTCAAAAAATTATTGTCACACACCACTAAAGTGGCATCAATTTCCCCTAAATAAATATTATATTATTGTGCAGCATTTGACAACTTCCATTACTGGACAGGCTATTTGACTCCCTTTCTTTAGCAGCCACACAGTAGCATTATTTTTTTTTATTATTATTCTTAAAGCTCCCTTTATTCCATGGTGATTTACATGTGAAAAGGGTGTGCATAATAAAAACAAGTACAATAATCTTAAACAATAAAAACCACTGACTGGTACTGGATGAAAGAGAACCTGCCTGTGATGGCTCATAGTCTATTAGGGCTGGGTGAGGGAACATCTGCTAGTGCAGTGGTATGGTGGAACTATGATTACTGTAGGTTGTAGACTTGTCGGAAGAGATGGTTCTTCAGCTTCACATGGTAGGCGATAGTATGATATTTCAGGGTAGAGTTCCAGAATAGAGCGGATGTATGGGAGAAATTTACTGTAGTATGCAATTGTGGAAAAAAGGGATAACAGTGGAGTAGAGAAGGAGATCTTGTGAGGATTGTGTGCAGGAGAGTACCAGGAGACTAGGTCACGCCTGCATGTCGCAGAAAACATCACCTGTTCCTTGAAAACAAATCAGTGTCTGGAAGGCTGCATTTCATCATTGAAAGCTGGATAAGCAAGCATGGCCAAGGGTGTTGCATCTCATTGACTGGGCCCTGGGTGACTCTGGTGGCTGTGGTGGCATGCATAGAAAGGGCTGCTCCAAAAGTCTTGGAATCCCCAGGGCTTGCAGAGCACTTGGTTATGGAGAACTAATCCACTACACAGTCAAGGATGGAGAACTAAACTACTAGACAACAGGTGTTGAAAAAATATAATACTAAACACTTAGGGTTGGATAAGTAAACTACTACACACCAGAAGATGGAGAACTAAACTACTAGACAACAGGGTTTGAGAACTAAGCTACTAAACATCTAAGTTTGGATAACTACACCACTATACACTAGAAGATGGAGAACTTAACTACTAGACAACAGGGGTTGGAGAAGTAAACTACTAAACACTTAGGGTTGGATAACTAAACCACTACATACCAGAAGATGGAGAGCTAAACTACTACACAACAAGGGATGATGAACTAATCCACTAGCCACCAAGGTGTCAATAAACACAAAGTCTTAGAACCCTCAAGTCTTGTGGGACAAGCCTCTGTATCTAACACTTACTCAATTGCTTCTGCCTTCTCCACCTCCTCTAGGGCTTTCAACCTCTCCCTTAATGAGACACGCTTTTTAACAGTTCAGAGATAATCCCCTCACCCCCGTACTGCGCAGCCAGGGGTCACTGCAATCAGGCAGTGTTAAAATTAATATGCCTTGGAAATTGCAGTCACACAGCTTAAAAGTTTTGTGCATCTATGCAGGCTGAATTTGAACAATGGCTGTCACCACTGAACCTGGAGGCAGGGAAGTAAGTGTGCGATGACGATGCAAAGCTGTTGCCTGCCCTACACTGGGGCAACCTGACAAAAATGTGCCTTGCATGGCTCACATCCTTAATATTGTGGTACAGCAATTTCTCCCCCACTATCCCGGCCTGTGTGCACTATGAGATTTCCAGACTAAGGCATGTTGATCGAGCATGTGCTAGTTCATGCATATCTACTATATAATTGTCTAATCGTCACTTTCGTCTTTCTGTCTGTCCTTCTGTCTGTCCTTCTGTCTGTCATGGATATTCATTGGTTGCGGCATCTGTCTGTCATGGATTCCAAGTCGCTGATTGGTTGTGGCAAAATGCCCACAACCATTGCCACGACCAATCAGCGACGGGCACAGTCCAGCGGCAACATGGCCGCTCCTTCCTCCCTGCAGTCAGTGCCCGCTCCGTACTCCCCTCCAGTCAGCCCTCACACAGGGTTAATGGCAGCGCTAATGGACTGCGTTATGCCGTGGTGTAACGCACTCCATTAACACTGCTATTAACTCTGTGTGACCAACTTTTTTACTATTGATGCTGCCTATGCAGCCTTGATAGTAAAAAGATCTAATGTTAAAAATAATTAAAAAATAAAAAATCATCATATACTCACATTCTGGCGCCTTTCCGGCTCCTCGCGACGCTCCGGTGACCGCTCCATGCAAGCGGCAGGTTCCGGTGGCAAGGATGGCATGCGACAAGGACCTGCCATGACGTCACGGTCATGTGACCGCAATGTCATCACAGGTCCTGCAAGAAAGACCTGTCATGACGTCACGGTCATGTCACCGCGATGTCATCTCAGGTCCTGCGCCCATACCAACCCTGGGACCGGAAGCTGCCGCATGCACCGCACACAGGGCCAGGACTTCAACGGAGGGTGAGTATATGTTTATTTTTTATTTTAAGTCTGTATACTACATGGCTCTGTGCTGTATTCTCCATCGCTGTGCAAAATACTACATGGCTGGGCAATATACTACGTGACTGGGCAATATACTGCGTGGCTGAGCAATATACTACGTGGCTGGGCACTATGCTACATGACTGGGCAATATACTACGTGGCTGTGCAATATACTACATGGACATTCATATTCTAGAATACCCGATGCATTGGAATCGGGCCACCATCTAGTAGTAGTCATATTATTGCAAGTTGAGAGATCATGTGAGTTGGGTCAGCCTACTACGTGGGCTGTGCAATATACTACGCGGGCTGTGCAATATACTATGTGACTCGGCAATATACTACGTGGCTGGGCAATATACTACGTGGCTGGGCAATATACTACGTGGATGGGCAATATACTACGTGACTGGGCAATATACTATGATAAAACACACACAAAATTTCAGCTCACCCTTTTTGAGTAATCTCCATGGGATTTATTCAGTCCGAGCACGGAAAGAGCTTCTGCCAAGGCTCTCTGGAAACGATGAGAATGAAAGAGGAATCCAGCTCAGGAAAGTATATAAAATCAAAAGTTTTTATTCCAAAATATTTTAAAAAAAAGGAAACACTGCATGTCAAAAATCAGCAATATCCAATGAACGGAAGGACGACCATGATACAGCTGAACGCGTTTCGAACACTAGGTGTTCTTAGTCCACAGCAAGTGATCCAAGTGAAAACTTCACATATAAAAGCATCCATCACAGGTGAAATTAATACATGACATAATTGAAAAGACACACCTACTGCAATACAAAAAATGGTATATGTGATACAAAAAAAAAAAACACAAAAAAAAAAAAAATTTTTTTTTTCCTTGCAAAAAAGAAATAATTAATTACGTTACATGCAATCAAAATGACAAAATGAAACAAAATATATAAACTAATATAAATATAATATGTTTGAAATAAGAAAACATTTGATTTAATAATGCAACATAATTTCTTTTTTGAGGTTTAAACCTGTAGGAGTACGTGTGTCAAGTAAATAATCCAGAATGCCTCTTTGCCTCGCAGTTTTTTCTCTCTATCTCCTCCTCGTATATCCCTATGTACTTGTTCAATGGCATATACTCTTAGATATGTGGTCTGTCTGTTATGTGTATTAATAAAATGATTTGAAACATTAGAAATGTGACGTAAAGTAGGCTGAACAATGTCATTGAGATGCTCCCGAAATCTTGTAATCCTGTGAGAACTAAATCTAAGAAAGATATGGAATTGTAATCAGAAAAAAAAGTAAACTTGAGATTAAAAGGATTATTATTTATGTAAGATGAAAATTGTATGATAGATTCCTGATCTCTGTTCCATACCAATAGTAAATCATCAATGTATCTAAAAAATAATTGGATATGTCTAGAAAAAGGATTGTCTACACAAAAAATATATTGTTCCTCCCACCATGACATGACTAAGTTTGCTACAGAAGGTGAAAATTTGGCCCCCATGGAAACTCCACTTTTTTGCAAAAAAAAATTGTTTTCAAACATAAAATAATTATGTGACACCAAAAATGATAGAACTGAAATAATGAAAGACTGTAAATCATTAGAGCAAGAACTATAATTTCTGAGATGATGATGTACTGCATGTAATGCAATTTGATGTGGAATGGACGTATAGAGTGAAATGACATCGCATGTGAGCCAACACCAGTTAGAATTCCATGTCACATTTTTCAGCATATTAAGTATATCTCTAGAAGGATTGCAGGATACTATCCAGCCATTCCCCCAGATGTTCACTATAGGACCCTATACCTGAGATTATAGGACGCATGGGCGGTGGTGTGACATGTTTGTGTGTTTTAGGCAAACCGTATAAAAACGGAATTTTCGGATTTTCAATATATACATATTCAGCCTGTTTCTTGGTAAAGAAATTTTGATGTAAACCAATATCGATAATCTCCTTGCAAAGTTTGAGATATTCTGAAGTTGGATCAGATTTCAGCTGGATATAAGTGTGTTTTTCCAGTATTTCTGCTTTTTCGTGCTCCCCTGCTTCTATTTATTCATTTATTGATGGACTGTCAAATTTGAGAAACACTGCCTCTGTCATAATCTCACTAAATTTGGAATTTTCATATGTATTTTTTGGTCGGATCACCTTTTTTTCTTTGCTTTTATTTGAACATTTTTTATACTTTCTAACTAGTGCAATACTGTGGTGGTTTGCCTCCCCACACCCATGGAGTCTATTATTGACCCTTCAAGAAAAGAACGAGCAGCGCAGGTGTTGTCACATAATTATTTTATGTTTGAAAACAAATTTTTTTTGCAAAAAAGTGGAGTTTCCATGGGGGCCAAATTTTCACCTTCTGTAGCAAACTTAGTCATGTCATGGTGGGAGGAACAATATATTTTTTGTGTAGACAATCCTTTTTCTAGACATATCCAATTATTTTTTAGATACATTGATGATTTACTATTGGTATGGAACGGAGATCAGGAATCTATCATACAATTTTCATCTTACATAAATAATAATCCTTTTAATCTCAAGTTTACCTTTCATTCTGATTACAATTCCATATCTTTCTTAGATTTAGTTCTCACGGGATTACCACATCAAATTGTTCAAAGCTGCACACACCGCAAACCAGGTGCCGGGAATACTATTCTACATGCTCAGAGTTTCCACCCATCCCACACAATCCGTGCGATACCAGTGGGAGAGGCTATCAGAGCCAGAAGGAACTGCAGCAATGATTCAGCATTTGAACAGGAAAAACTTGTTATTAAAAAACGTTTGAAAAACAGAAATTATCCAAATTGGTCTCTTGACCGGGCTTTTGACATAGCGCACAATAGGTCTAGATTAGATCTTATTCAGTCCCCTCACTCAAATCATACATCATCAAATCCAAATCGTAATGTTCTGGACAAACCAGTACTAGTGCTTACGTATAGCACACATTTTAAGTCTATCTCTAATATTGTGTCAAAAAATCTTAACATTTTACGTGATGATCACATTATGGACACAATTCTTCAAAATGGGGTTCGTATTGTATCTAGATGTGCTCCAACTTTAGGTAACATTCTTTCTCCGAATTTTGTGCATTCCAAAAAATATGCAAATTCTTCAAATTGGTTACCTACAAAGGGCTTTTTTTAAATGTGGCACATATCCTTGCAAAACATGCACATATGTAAAAAAAAATCAACATTTTGCGGTTCTAATGACTCAAGGACTTTCTCCATGAGGAATTTCATGAATTGTAACTCTGATCATGTGGTCTATATTATTGAATGCACATACTGCAATTTGTTGTATGTTGGTTCCACCATCAGAAAATTAAAAGAAAGATTTCGGGAGCATCTCAATGACATTGTTCAGCCTACTTTACGTCACATTTCTAATGTTTCAAATCATTTTATTAATACACATAACAGACAGACCACATATCTAAGAGTATATGCCATTGAACAAGTACATAGGGATACACGAGGAGGAGATAGAGAGAAAAAACTGCGAGACAAAGAGGCATTCTGGATTTATTTACTTGACACGTACTCCTACAGGTTTAAATCTTAAAAAAGAAATTATGATGCATTATTAAATCAAATGTTTTCTCATTTCAAACATATTATATTTATATTAGTTTATATATTTTGTTTCATTTTGTCATTTTGATTGCATGTAACGTAATTAATTATTTCTTTTTTGCAAGGAAAAAAAAAAATTTTTTTTTTTTTTGTGTTTTTTTTTTTTTTGTATCACATATACCATTTTTTGCATTGCAGTAGGTGTGTCTTTTCAATTATGTCATGTATTCATTTCACCTGTGATGGATGCTTTTATATGTGAAGTTTTCACTTGGATCACTTGCTGTGCACTAAGAACACCTAGTGTTCAAAACGCGTTCAGCTGTATCATGGTCGTCCTTCCGTTCATTGGATATTGCTGATTTTTGACATGCAGTGTTTCCTTTTTTTTAAAATATTTTGGAATAAAAACTTTTGATTTTATATACTTTCCTGAGCTGGATTCCTCTTTCATTCTCATCAATATACTATGATGCTGGGCAATATACTACGTGGCTGGGCAATATACTACGTGGCTGTGCAATATACTACGTGGACATGCATATTCTAGAATACCCAATGCGTTAGAATCGAGCCACCATCTAGTAGTAGTCATATTATTGCAAGTTGAGAGATCATGTGAGTTGTGTCATTCTTTGCTTTCTCAAAAAAAGCCCAGGCTAGGCAACCTGTCATGATCCCAATGGCAGGGGATCACAAAAGGACAAGCACACAAAAAACAGAACAAGCTCTAGGGTGATGGAAACTGAGCTGACCACGATCCTGAACCTAATTCACAACACTAGCAGTAGCCGGGGAACGTGCCTACGATGATTCTAGACGTCTCGCGCCAGCCGAAGGACTAGCTTCCCCTATTAGAAGAAACAAAGACCTCTCTTGCCTCCAGAGAAACACCCCACAGAAATAGCAGCCCCCCACATGTAATGACGTTGAAATGAGAGGAAAGCACATACGTAGTAATGAAAACAGATTCAGCAAAATGAGGCCCGCTAAAACTAGATAGCAGAGGATACAAAAGTGAACTGCGCGGTCAGCGAAAAACCCTACAAAAAACCATCCTGAAATTACCTGAACTCATGTGCCAACTCATGGAACATGAGGAGTAATATCAGCCCACTAGAGCAACCAGCAACAAGGAATCACATAACTGCAAGCTGGACTAAAACAAAAATAAAGCAAAACGTGGAACAGGAAAATCAAAAACTTAGCTTGTCCTGAAGAATACAGAAGCGGAAAGCAGAGGTAACAAGACACACTGATTACATTGATCGCCGGCGAGGAAATGACAAGAAAGCCAGGTTAAATAGGAAACTCCCATATCCTGATAGAACAGGTGGACACCAGAGACCGCAGAGAACACAAGTCACCCAGTACCATCTGTAACCACCAGAGGGAGCCCAAAAACAGAATCCACAACAGTACCCCCTCTTGACGAGGGGTCACCGAACCCTCACGAGAACCACCAGGGCGACCAGGATGAGCCCTATGAAATGCACGGACCAAATCAGCAGCATGAACATCAGAGGCAACCACCCAAGAATTATCCTCCTGACCATAACCCTTCCACTTGACCAAATACTGAAGTTTCCGTCTGGAAACACGAGAATCCAAGATCTTCTCCACAACATACTCCAATTCTCCCTCCACCAGCACCGGAGCAGGAGGCTCAAGCGAAGGAACAACAGGTACCTCATACCTCCGCAACAACGACCGATGGAACACATTATGAATAGCAAACGATGCCGGGAGATCCAAACGAAACGACACAGGGTTAAGAATTTCCAAGATCCTATAGGGACCGATAAACCGAGGCTTGAACTTAGGAGAAGAGACCTTCATAGGAACAAAACGAGAAGACAACCATACCAAGTCCCCAACACGAAGTCGAGGACCCACGCGGCGACGGTGATTAGCAAACTGCTGAGCCCTCTCCTGGGACAACTTCAAATTGTCCACCACATGACTCCAAATCTGATGCAACCTATCCACCACCATGTCCACTCCAGGACAATCAGAAGGCTCCACCTGACCAGAGGAAAAACGAGGATGAAACCCCGAATTACAAAAGAAAGGAGAAACCAAGGTAGCAGAACTAGCCCGATTATTAAGGGCAAATTCGGCAAGCGGCAAAAAGGTAACCCAGTCATCTTGATCAGCAGAAACAAAACAACTTAAATAAGTTTCCAAGGTCTGATTAGTTTGTTCCGTCTGGCCATTCGTCTGAAGATGGAATGCAGACGAAAAGGACAAATCAATGCCCATCTTAGCACAGAACGTCCGCCAAAATCTAGACACAAACTGGGATCCCCTGTCAGAAACAATGTTCTCCGGAATCCCATGCAAACGAACCACGTTCTGAAAAAACAGAGGGACCAACTCAGAAGAGGAAGGTAACTTAGGCAAGGGGACCAGATGAACCATCTTAGAAAAGCGGTCACACACAACCCAGATGACGGACATTTTTTGAGAGACAGGGAGATCCGAAATAAAGTCCATGGAAATGTGCGTCCAAGGCCTCTTCGGGATAGGCAAAGGTGACAACAATCCACTGGCCCGAGAACAGCAAGGCTTAGCCCGAGCGCAAACTTCACAAGACTGCACAAAAGAACGCACATCCCTCGACAAGGAAGGCCACCAAAAAGACCTGGCCACCAAGTCTCTAGTACCAAATATTCCAGGATGACCTGCCAACGCAGAAGAATGGACCTCGGAGATGACTCTACTGGTCCAATTATCCGGAACAAACAGTCTTTCAGGCGGACAACGATCAGGTTTATCCGCCTGAAACTCCTGCAAAGCACGTCGCAAGTCTGGGAAGACAGCCGACAAAATCACCCCATCCCTAAGGATACCAGTGGGCTCAGAATTTCCAGGGGAATCAGGCACAAAACTCCTAGAAAGAGCATCCGCCTTCACATTCTTTGAACCTGGCAGGTATGAAACCACAAAATCGAAACGGGAGAAATACAGTGACCAACGAGCCTGTCTAGGATTCAGACGCTTGGCAGACTCAAGGTAAATCAGATTTTTGTGATCAGTCAAGACCACCACACGATGTCTAGCACCCTCAAGCCAATGACGCCACTCCTCAAATGCCCACTTCATGGCCAAAAGCTCCCGATTACCAACATCATAATTCCGCTCAGTGGGCGAAAACTTTCTAGAAAAGAACGCACATGGCTTCATCACCGAGCAATCGGAGCTTCTCTGTGACAAAACCGCCCCCGCTCCAATCTCAGAAGCATCAACCTCAACCTGAAAAGGAAGCGAAACATCTGGCTGACGCAACACAGGAGCAGAAGAAAACCGGCGCTTAAGTTCCTGAAAGGCCTCCACAGCCGCAGGAGACCAATCAGCAACATCAGCACCCTTCTTAGTCAGATCCGTCAAAGGCATAGCAACACTAGAAAAATTAGTTATGAAACGACAATAAAAAATAGCAAAGCCCAAGAACTTCTGTAGACTCTTAAGAGATGTAGGCTGCGTCCAGTCACAAATAGCTTGAACCTTGACGGGATCCATCTCAATAGTAGAAGGGGAAAAAATATACCCCAAAAAAGAAATCTTCTGGACTCCAAAGAGACACTTTGAACCTTTTACAAACAAAGAATTGGCCCGCAGGACCTGAAACACCTTCCTGACCTGCTGAACATGGGACTCCCAGTCATCAGAAAAAAACAAAACATCATCCAAATACACAATCATAAATTTATCCAGATATTCACGGAAAATATCGTGCATAAAGGACTGGAAGACAGAAGGAGCATTAGAAAGTCCAAAAGGCATCACCAAATACTCAAAATGGCCCTCAGGCGTATTAAATGCGGTTTTCCACTCATCACCCTGCTTAATCCGCACAAGATTATACGCACCCCGAAGATCAATCTTAGTGAACCATTTAGCCCCCTTAATGCGAGCGAACAAATCAGTCAACAATTGCAAAGGATACTGATATTTGACCGTAATCTTATTCAAAAGACGGTAATCTATACAAGGCCTCAAGGAACCATCTTTTTTGGCCACGAAAAAAAAAACCTGCTCCCAAAGGAGATGAAGATGGACGGATATGTCCATTTTCCAAGGACTCCTTAACATAATCCCGCATAGCAGTATGCTCTGGCACTGACAGATTGAACAAACGACCTTTAGGAAATTTACTGCCAGGAATCAAATCTATAGCACAATCGCAATCCCTGTGAGGAGGAAGCGAATTGAGCTTAGGCTCCTCAAAAACATCCCGATAATCAGACAAAAATACAGGAACCTCAGAAGGAGTAGATGAAGCGATAGAAATCGGAGGTGCATCATCATGAACCCCCTGACATCCCCAGCTTAACACAGACATCGCCTTCCAGTCCAAGACTGGGTTATGAGTTTGTAACCATGGCAGACCAAGCACTAAGACATCATGTAAATTATACAGTACCAGGAAGCGAATCACCTCCTGATGAACGGGGGTCATACGCATGGTCACGTGTGTCCAGTACTGAGGTTTATTCATAGCCAAAGGTGTAGAGTCAATTCCTTTCAAAGGAATAGGGACTTCCAGAGGCTCCAGACTAAACCCACAGCGGTTGGCAAATGACCAATCCATAAGACTCAGGGCAGCGCCTGAATCCACATAGGCATCGACGGAAATGGCTGATAATGAACAAATCAGAGTCACAGACAGAATGAACTTAGACTGTAAAGTACTAATGGCAACAGACTTATCAACCTTTTTTGTGCGTTTAGAGCATGCTGATATAACATGAGCTGAATCACCACAATAAAAACACAACCCATTTTTCCGCCTATAGTTTTGCCGTTCACTTCTGGACTGAATTCTATCACATTGCATTGTCTCAGGTGCCTGTTCAGAAGACACCGCCAAATGGTGCACAGGTTTGCGCTCCCGTAAACGCCGATCAATCTGAATAGCCATAGTCATAGACTCATTCAGACCTGTAGGCGCCGGGAACCCCACCATAACATCTTTAATGGCCTCAGAAAGGCCATCTCTGAATTTTGCAGCCAGAGCGCACTCATTCCACTGAGTAAGCACCGACCATTTCCGAAATTTCTGACAATATATTTCTGCTTCATCTTGCCCCTGAGAGAGAGCCAATAAAGCTTTTTCAGCCTGAATCTCTAGGTTAGGTTCCTCATAGAGCAAACCCAATGCCAGAAAAAACGCATCCACATTGAGCAACGCAGGATCCCCTGGTGCCAATGCAAATGCCCAATTCTGAGGGTCACCCCGCAGGAAAGATATTACAATTTTGACTTGCTGAGCAGGGTCTCCAGAGGAGTGAGATTTCAAAGAAAGAAACAACTTGCAATTGTTCCTAAAATTCAGAAAACTAGATCTATCTCCAGAAAAAAACTCTGGGATAGGAATTCTAGGTTCAGACATAGGAGCATGTACAACAAAATCTTGTATATTTTGAACCTTAGCAGCAAGATTATTCAGGCTGGAAGCCAAACTCTGGACGTCCATGATAAACAGCTGAGGTCAGAGCCATTCCAGGATTAAGAGGAGGTAAGACGCAGCCAGGCTGCAATTAAGGCTAGGCAGCAACCTCTGAGGGAAGGAAAAAAAAAAAAAAAAAAAAAAAACTTCCTCAGACTACTTTTCCTCCTACTTCAGCCAATACGATTACCACTTTTGGGCCGGCGATACTGTCATGATCCCAATGGCAGGGGATCACAAAAGGACAAGCACACAAAAAACAGAACAAGCTCTAGGGTGATGGAAACTAAGCTGACCGCGATCCTGAACCTAATTCACAACACTAGCAGTAGCCGGGGAACGTGCCTACGATGATTCTAGACGTCTCGCGCCAGCCGAAGGACTAGCTTCCCCTATTAGAAGAAACAAAGACCTCTCTTGCCTCCAGAGAAACACCCCACAGAAATAGCAGCCCCCCACATGTAATGACGGTGAAATGAGAGGAAAGCACATACGTAGTAATGAAAACAGATTCAGCAAAATGAGGCCCGCTAAAACTAGATAGCAGAGGATACAAAAGTGAACTGCGCGGTCAGCGAAAAACCCTACAAAAAACCATCCTGAAATTACCTGAACTCATGTGCCAACTCATGGAACATGAGGAGTAATATCAGCCCACTAGAGCAACCAGCAACAAGGAATCACATAACTGCAAGCTGGACTAAAACAAAAATAAAGCAAAACGTGGAACAGGAAAATCAAAAACTTAGCTTGTCCTGAAGAATACAGAAGCGGAAAGCAGAGGTAACAAGACACACTGATTACATTTATCGCCGGCGAGGAAATGACAAGAAAGCCAGGTTAAATAGGAAACTCCCATATCCTGATAGAACAGGTTGACACCAGAGACCGCAGAGAACACAAGTCACCCAGTACCATCTGTAACCACCAGAGGGAGCCCAAAAACAGAATCCACAACAGCAACCCTTGCTGTCCCTGTGATCTGCAGCTTTGTGACCGGTACTGTTCAAAACCACAGCTGTGGCTGACGATGCTGTTCTTGTCATGATTGCATTACTTCATGTCTGTGTGGAAGGCCACAATGTAACGTTCTTATCTTCCTTCCGCTCCACTTCCTCTGCTGAACAACTCCGCTGCATGCCTCTGGAATCACGCCAAGTATGATCTACAACCTCATCGCCATCCTCTCTTTTCTCCCATTCCTCACTCTCAAAGTCACCCTCCTCCTCTTCCTGTGCTGACAGCACAGTACAGCCTCTGGTATCTGGCTCTCATCAGTATCTTATCCACCCCCGGTGTTTAACGTCTGGTGATGAGGGTCTGGATTCTGCTCAGACCCTAATTTTTCATGTCCCGGATCCAACAGGAAAAAATTTGGGGCATCGGTGAGGATGCTTTTCTCCACTGGATTCTCTGAATCTTTGAAGCAGAACTCTGATGTCCATGGAATAGAATGTGTGAACAGCTCTGAGACTGGCCTATCTGTTGTTTCCCACAGTCAGTTGGGTGGTTGGAAATTTGTGACATGGGGGAAACAAGGTTTATTGGGGCACAACCTCTGAGGACTGCACTGTGTATGATGTTAAGGTGAATGAAGAGGGGGAGAGGTTACTTGATGTAGCGCTTGCCATCCACTGTAGTACATGCTCTTTCATACCCTGATCTACTCTACAAGGCATACCACTTTGCGGCTGCCAAAGGGAGTCATGTAGCCCATCCAGTAACATAAGTTATTAGTTGTCTTTGGATAGGACGAGCCAGTGTTTGTTCAGTAGAGCTTTAAGTAACATTACCACGTACCCCACATGCACCTCGAACTCCAAGCCTATTTCCCCTTCTACCACAACCTTGCTTTTCCCTCCATGTTGAATATGACCTTCCCCTCTTTTTAACCAGCTGTTTCGCAACCCTAGGTGTAGACCTGTCAGTCACCTGTCAGTAAATTAATAATCAGTATTTATTTGCTGAAAAAGTGTGACTAGACCACTGAAATTAGCAGAAAGGAGTAATATGTTGAAATGTGGACTGGAGGCTGTACCACACAATTAGCACAGAGGATTTAGATGCTGAAATGTGGACTTGTTGCGAGACCACAGAATTAACGCTAAATGTTTTGATTATGAGGCAATAAGGCCTGGTGCTTGCACCAGATTATAATCCAAAACTATTTTGATTATGAAATGAGGTCTGGTACCTGCAGCAGACTATTATCCCAAATTATTTTCATTCTGAAATGAGGCCTGATGCCTACACCAGAGTATTATCCAAAACAATTGGTCTGGGGCCTGCACCAGAGTATTAGGTCAAATGATTTGGATTATGAAATAATGTCTGGTGCCTCCACCAGACTATAATCCCAAACTATTTATGCTATGAAATGAGGCCTGGTACCAGCACCAGACTATGATCCCAAACTATTTGGATTATGAAATGAGGCCTGGTGCCTCCACCAGATTATTTTCCCAAACTATTTATATTATGAAATGAGTCCTGGTGCCTGCACCACAGTATTATCCCTTATTCCTTATGAAATGAGGTCTTGTCACGGATCTGTCAGGTGTGACAGACGGTCATCCTGGATCCTGCTGTAGAAGGTCTTTGCGTTTAGCTCAAGCACCTTCTTGATTTTTGCATCTCTGTTATGTAGTGATATCCTTCTCCTTCTAGAACCCAACAGATACATCTACCTTCTGCTGCTAATTACACATCTGTGTGGTAGGTTTACATACATCCAATTGAGGTAGCATGGTGCTAGTATTAGCTCTAATTTGTCTCTGCCTAGTTCGATGCACTAACAGTTGGTTAGTTCCTTTTCAGAGGACTCTTGGAGGATTGCTGGTGTGACATGTTGGTTGCCTTCTCAAGCTAAGTATTCCCTTCATTCATCTACCCTCTCTGTCTTTAATTGTGGTGGGGACTAACTAGTGCTCAACCCATACCCTCCTTAACCAGGGCCTATCACTAGGGTCAGGTAGGGATTAAGTTCCTGCTTGGCAATAGGTACAGAACCAATATTGGGATGGTTAGGGCAGATCGTGATTTTAGATCTGCACTCCCCAATTGCCTAGTGCTTGGACTCCACCCTCCCTCTCCCCGTTTGTGTGCACTTACATCAGTGTTTCTCAACTCCAGTCCTCAAGACCCCACAACAGGTCGAGTTTTCAGGATTTCCTTAGTTTTGCACAGGTGATAATTTCATCACCTGCTCAAGAATTAATTCCATCACCTATGCAACACAAAGGAAATCCTGAAAACATGACCTGTTGGTGGGTCTTGAGGACAGGAGTTGAGAAACACTGACTTACATATTCTTCACCCAGCGTGAAATTAACACGTTACACTTTTGTAAAAAAAAAAAAAAAAATGACACTTGTTTTTCTCTTTTTGTGTATGTGGTTTTTGGTGAGGTTTAATTTTTCTTTTCCTGAGTTCATGGATCCTGTTTCTGTGCTGGCAGTGCAGCTACAGAGGTTATAACTGGAGGTGACCAACCTTCATTCTTAGGTTCAGTAGCAATGGCTGCAGCTGCGGACTCCTACTATGGGTCTGTGGATAGGCTATTCCAGCTTTAACCCATAATTTCCCTCCCGATCAGGTTTTCAGGAGGTAGGCACAGTTTTTTTTGTAATTAAATAAACTTGTAAACTGTATTTTAAACATTACTCCTCTGGGGACGAGGAGCAACGTGTGGGAATTGTGATTTCACAGTTGCAAGGGGATCGTCAATCTTGGGAATTTTCTTTGCCACAGGGCTGTATTTGTCTCAAGTACATAGAAGGGTTTTTCAGGACTTTAGCCCTCATCTATGACTAGATGGTGGCCCGATTCTAATGCGTATTCTAGAATATGTATAGTAGTATATAGCACAGCCCACGCAGTATATAACACAGCCTACATAGTATATAGCACAGCCCAGACAGTATATAACACAGCCACGCAGTATATGACACAGCCACGTAGTATATAACAGCCAAACGTAGTATATAACACAGCCCACATAGTATATGACACAGTGCACTTAGTATATAACACAGTCCACGTAGTATATAACACAGTCCACATAGTATATAACACAGCCCACGTAGTATATAATACAGCGCATGTAGTATATAACACTGCCCACATAGTATATAGCACAGCCACGTAGTATATAGCACAGCCACGTAGTATATAGCACAGAGACATAGTATATAACACAGGCCACGCAGTATATAACACAGCACATGCAGTATATAACACAGCCCACTTAGTATCTAACCCAGCCCACACAGTATATAGCAATGTGGGCACCATATCCCTGTTTAAAAAATAATTAAAATAAAAAATAGTTATATACTCACCTTCCGGCGGCCCCCAGATCCAGCCCAGGAGTTTAGCAATGGTCCTCGCGATGCTCCATTCCCAAGAATGCATTGCGGCAATAACATGTGATGATGTAGCAGTCTCGCGAGACCTCTACGTCTTCTCCAGTCATTGTTGCAATGGATTCTGACATTGGCACAGGATTTAAACACTGCTTCGCTGCTTGGTCGCGGCCAGCCGGCTGC
The DNA here is from genome assembly GCF_032444005.1 of Ranitomeya imitator. Taxonomy (NCBI): domain Eukaryota; kingdom Metazoa; phylum Chordata; class Amphibia; order Anura; family Dendrobatidae; genus Ranitomeya; species Ranitomeya imitator. The sequence goes on from NC_091284.1 coordinate 639,326,031, forward strand.
GACCAATCAGCAACATTGACATGGGATTTAAATCACGCTGGAAGACACCGGAAGGTGAGAATATCATGATTTTTTTTATTTTTTATTATTTTTAACATTATATCCTTTTACTATTGATGCTGCATAGGCATAGGCAGCATCAATAGTAAAAAGTTGGTCCGGGATGGTCGCTGATTGGTCGCGGCCAGCCGGGTGCGACAAATCAGAGAAGCGGTGTTTAAATCCCGCTCCATAACCCGTGATGATGTAGTGGTCTCGCGAGACCGCTAAGTCATTTGGGTAATTTCACAATGCATTCCTGGGAACGGAAGCTGCCGAGAGCATCGCGAGGAGCGTGAAAGCTGCGGAGGCGTTGGAAGGTGAGAATAGCATGATTTTTTATTTTTTTTATTATTTTTAACATTATATCTTATTACTACTATTGATATTACATAGCCAGCATCAATAGTAAAAAGTTGGTCCGGGATGGGGCGACACACTGGCGCTGATTGGAGGTGAGTAGGGAGGGGGCACTGACTGGAGGAGGGTAGGGAGGGGCCAATTTGCAGCTGGACTAAGCCTGTTGCTGATTGGTCACGACCTGCCGGCCTTGTCCAATCAGCGACGTGGGATTTCCATTACAGACAGACAAACAGACAGACAGACGGAAGTACCCCTTAGACGATTATATAGATAGATGATCCTGACCGTATTTCCTTCGCTGAATCTAGGCTACACAGCCTTCAGCAGGGGGGAATCATTCAGTGGAGACTAATAGCTCTAAATACCGCAGGTGGGCAATCCATACTAAATGGAATGACCTGGCTCTTAGAAGCCAATCTTATCAAGGTCTTACCAAAAAGTTAAAAAATGCTTTTGCAGTGTATGGAACTCCTGAGTCATTTGAAGCTGCCATGACATTGGCTATACGGGTGGATAGACGCCTGCAGATAGATAGATATATAGATAGATGGGTAAGACCACCTTCTACTGAACAATCTTTCCTGGACAAAAACCCTGTGTTGAGGGGACGGTCCAGGGGAGAACCTATACTTGTGGAGTGAGAGGAACTCATGCAATTAAGGGGTGCTTCCGCATCATGTGTGTCTCCCAACATTCATAAAAAAAGGGCATGTGTTTTTGTGGGAGGAAGGGAGATTTCATTGGGGCCTGTCTTTTGATTCCTACACAAAAGGACTCGACTAATTCTTGGGAGCCTGGAGTTTAATAATCAAGGGGTATGTTCATCTTCAGCCTGTAATTCTCAGTTTGTCCTGACAGCAGAGGTGGTGCTAGAGAACAGGACTGAGAACATTTCTGTGTTTGTAGGCAGTGGAGCTGGAGTCACTATGGTTGATGCTGAATTTGTGAGCATTCATGGGCTTGCTTGCTCTAGCTAAACCTATTCCTATTTACATCATCGACTCAATGTCACTTGCACAGAGAGCACTGATGCAGATTGTACATAACATGAGACTGAGGGTGGGATCTTTTTATTATGAGGTTATTCCTTGTTATGTCCTGGAGGGTCTCCCTACTCCTCTTATTCTAGGTTTACCTTGGTTGGTGAAGCATAATCTGACTGTGGATTGGCAATCCAGAGAAATTGTGGAATGGGGAGATTACTGTCATGATAACTGCTTAAACATTTCCATTTCTGCAGTATCCACGGGGACATGTCTGGCTTTGAGGATGTATTTTCTGAGGATGAGTGTCAGGATTTGCCCCACCCATCGGGCATATTACTGTCCTATTAGGGCTCCTTCTCACTTGCAAGAAATACATCCGAGTCTCGCAGGTTAAAACCCTGCTCTGGTGCCAGCAGTCCAAAGCGGAGCGTGCGGCAGCATAGCAATACATGGAGATGCACGCTCCACTCTGGAGTGCCGGCGCCAGAGCAGGGTTTTAACCCACGAGACTCGGATGTATTTCTCGCAAGTGAGAAGGAGCCCTTAATCTGATTCACGGAGCTAATCTACCCAAGTCCAGACTGTACAATCTGTCAGGTCCTGAAAGACAAGCCATGAAAGATTTTATTTCTGAGAGTATTGAGAAGGGACATATCAGACCTTCATCTTCACCTGTGGCAACAGGTTTCTTTTTATTGAAAACGAAAGATGGCAGTCTCTGTCCCTGTTTAGATTTCTGGGAATTGAATCTAATCACTATCCGAGATCCATATCCTCTTCATCTGATTCCTGATTTATTTAACCAGGTGTTGGGAGTTAAGGTTTTTTCCAAGTTGGATTTAAGGTGGGCCTCTAACCTGGTTACAATGAGGGAAGGAGATGAATGGAAAACATGATCAATTTCCCTGGGGGATATTTTGTGAGTCTGGGTATGCCTATTGGTCTGACCAATGCACCAGCAATATTCCAACATTTCATTTAATGATATTTTCCATCATTTTGTGGTCAGGTTTGTGGTGGTCTATCTGGATGACATTTTGGTTTATTCACCTGATTTGGAGACACATCAGGGTCATGGGAGACAGGTGCTTCAGATATTAAGGGATAACAAGCTTTATGCCAAACTAGAGAAATGTGTGTTCGCCTTCCAGGAGGTGCAGTTTTTTGAGGTATCAGTTGACATCTTTGGGTTTTTGGATGCATCCGGAAAAGGTTTGGGCTGTACTTGTTTGGGACCGTCCAAGAATCTGAAGGCATTACAGCATTTTCTTGGTTTTGCTAATTTTTACCGGAAATTTATTCAAAATTATTCGGTAATGGTGAAACCCCTTACTGACATGACAAAGAAGGGGGTCTGATTTTTCTAAATGGTCGGATGCTGCTCAGCAGGCTTTATCCTCCTTAAAGAGTTGTTTTGACACTGCACAGTCAGTCAAACCTGATGTTTCACAACCTTTAACCGTAGAAGTGAATGCGTCGAAGGTGGGGGTTGGGGCTGTGTTGTCTCCGGGTCTTTACCCATCTAAATGGGATCCGTGCGCCTTCTTTTCCAAAAATTTATCCTCGGCTGAGAGAAATTATGAAGCAGATAATAGGGAGTTTTGATGATTAAATTGGCCTTCGAGGAAAGGTGACATTGGTTGGAGGGGGCAGTACATCCTATTACAGTTCTCACGGACCACAAAAACCTGCCATTTCTTCAATTAGCTAAACGTCTCAACCCTAGAGAAGTGAGGTGGTCCATGTTCTTTACTAGATTCAATTTTGTGGTCATTTTTCATCCAGGAGTCAAAAACACCACGGCGGATGCTTTGTCCCAGAGCTTCCCTGGTGGAGGTTACCATGAGGACCCTGCCCTAATTTTGAAAAAGCAGGTAGTCATCGTAGCCTTATATCTTGACCTACAGGGTGTGGTCTTGGAGGCTCAGGACACCCCTGCTTCCTGCGCTTCGGAGAGGTTATTTGTACTGTCTGATTTGCACTGTAAAGTAATTAGGGAACATCATAACTCTGTACTTGGGTTTTTGGATGCATCCGGAAAAGGTTTGGGCTGTACTTGTTTGGGACCGTCCAAGAATCTGAAGGCATTACAGCATTTTCTTGGTTTTGCTAATTTTTACCGGAAATTTATTCAAAATTATTCGGTAATGGTGAAACCCCTTACTGACATGACAAAGAAGGGGGTCTGATTTTTCTAAATGTTCGGATGCTGCTCAGCAGGCTTTATCCTCCTTAAAGAGTTGTTTTGACACTGCACAGTCAGTCAAACCTGATGTTTCACAACCTTTAACCGTAGAAGTGAATGCGTCGAAGGTGGGGGTTGGGGCTGTGTTGTCTCCGGGTCTTTACCCATCTAAATGGGATCCGTGCGCCTTCTTTTCCAAAAATTTATCCTCGGCTGAGAGAAATTATGAAGCAGATAATAGGGAGTTTTGATGATTAAATTGGCCTTCGAGGAAAGGTGACATTGGTTGGAGGGGGCAGTACATCCTATTACAGTTCTCACGGACCACAAAAACCTGCCATTTCTTCAATTAGCTAAACGTCTCAACCCTAGAGAAGTGAGGTGGTCCATGTTCTTTACTAGATTCAATTTTGTGGTCATTTTTCATCCAGGAGTCAAAAACACCACGGCGGATGCTTTGTCCCAGAGCTTCCCTGGTGGAGGTTACCATGAGGACCCTGCCCTAATTTTGAAAAAGCAGGTAGTCATCGTAGCCTTATATCTTGACCTACAGGGTGTGGTCTTGGAGGCTCAGGACACCCCTGCTTCCTGCGCTTCGGAGAGGTTATTTGTACTGTCTGATTTGCACTGTAAAGTAATTAGGGAACATCATAACTCTGTACTTGCTAGTCATCCAGGTGGAAAAGCAACCTCGGACCTCCTTTCTCATCGCTTTCTCACACTTGTCCATGGATTTTATAACTGACCTACTGGTATTGGCAAGCAAGACTGTGGTTTTGGTGATTGTAAATAGGTTCAGTAAAATGGTGCATTTTGTCGCTTTACCGGTAGTGATGAGTGAGTCTACTCGTTACTCGGGTTTCTCTGAGCATGCTCGGGTGGTCTCCGAGTATTTTGGCATGCTTGGAGATTTAGTTTTTGTCGCCGCAGCTGCATGATTTGTGACTGTTAGACAGCCTGAATACATGTGGGGGTTGCCTGATTGTTAGGGAATTCCCATATGTATTCAGCCTGTCTAGCAGCCACAAATCATGCAGCTGCAGCAACAAAAACTAATTCTCTGAGCAGCCAAAATGCTCGGAAACCACCCGAGCATGCTCAGGGAAACCCGAGTAACGAGTATACTCGCTCATCACTATTAACCGGCACTTCCGCTTGCAAGGAATCTTACTCAGCTTTTAGTTAATGAGATCGTGAAGCTTCACTGGGTTCCCTCTGATGTGGTGTCAGATCGGGGGATCCAATTTGTTTCTTACTTCTGGAAAGCATTCTGTAATTCAATGGGGGTGCAGCTGTGCTTTTCCTTTGCTTTCCATCCTCAGTCAAATGGACAGACTGAGCACATAAATCAGAATTTGGAAACTTAACTGAGGTGTTTTATGCCTGAAAACCAGGAGGATTTGCCATCTTACTTACCGTTGGCAGAGTTTGCTATTAATAATCATCTCCAAGAATCTACCAGCAGATCACCATACTTAGGTGCATACGGTTTCCATCCACAGTTTGTTACTTTTTGTGGGGGAGGGGCTTTGGGAGTTCCTGAGGAGGGTTCAGAGTTATTTGAGGGTCATGGGAGACAAGTACAAACGTATGACTGACAGAAAATGCTTACCAGCTCCGGACCTAAGTGTGAATGATTTTGTGAGGTTGTCTACTAGGAATATCAAGTTGAAGATACCTTTCTGGACACTGGGACCTAGGTTTATAGGCCCTTATAAAATACCCGCCATCATTAACCCTGCAGCTTTTTGTCTTGAGTTACCCCAAGCTCTTAAAATTCACAACTGTTAGGGCAGACAGGGTGATTTCAGATCTGCCTAGGGACCTCCACTCCCCACTTGTCTACTGTTTGGGCTCCCCCCTACCTCTTCCCATTGTTGTGCATTTACTTATCCTTCACTTAGCATGACATGTCTGGTGCCTGCGCCAGAGTATAATCCACAATGATTTGTATTATGAAATGAGATCTGGTGCCTGCACTAAAGTATTAGGCCAAACTATTTGGATTATGAAATTAGTCCTGGTGCCTGCACCTTAGTATTATTTCAAATGATTTGGGTTACGAAATGAGGTATGGTGCCTGCACCAGAATATTATCCAAAACAATATTCACTAAGAAATGAAGTCTGGTGCCTGTACTAGACAATTATCCTAAATGATTTGGATTCTGAAATTAGATCTTGTGCCTTAACCAGAGTATTATTCCAAACAAATTTGATTATGAAATATGGTCTTGTGCCTGTATCAGAGTATTAGGCCAAACGATTTGGATTATGTAGTGAGGAATGTTGAGTGCAATACATTATTAGCACAAATTATTTATATTATTAAATGGGGCATGATGTCTGCACCGCAATGTTAGTCTTAACATTTTTGATTAGCAAATGGAGCCTCTTGGCTTCACACAATAATTGCTGTTTCGATTTTGATTACAAAATATGACCTCCCGAGTCCCGACTGCAATACAGTATTACCCTAAACAATTTGGCTTAGGAAATGGGGCCTGGTGCCTGCACCCCAATATTAGCCCTAACAATTTTGATCAGCAAATGGGGTTTCCTGACTGCACCCCAATGTTATCCCTAATGATTTTGATTAGCACATGGGGCCTCCTGGCTGCACCCCAACATTAGCCCTAAAGATTTTGATTAGCAAATACGACCTCCTGAGTCCTAACTGCAACAGAGTAGTAGCCCAAATGATTTTGAGTAGGAAATTTGGAATCAGGCCTGGACAACACTATTAGCACAAACAAGTTAGATGCTGGAAGGTCGATTTCACACAGGTCAAGATCCAATCTAACTGTATGACAACTTGCAGCATCAGCAGGAGTAGCCTACCTGCCCTGTTACACTAATAAAATGGCACCAGCAAAACAATATGTCTGTATTTTATATGTAGAAGGACATGTGACGTCGGGAGCCAATTATAGAAGCCCTTGTGTTTGAACTTTTTGTGGATGGTTTCTGCACCCTGATTGGCTGCCGGAATGTACACACATTAAGTAAAAAAAAATACAGGTCAATGCTACTCTAACCTCTCCCCAGTCCCCATCCCCTCCCCTCATCAAACATGACCACCCCTCATCATACAGAAACACTATCCTAGCCAATGTTCTAACAAAAGCATTAGTGAAAGCGAGATGGTTTACCGAACCTTGACTCAATATTGCCGACTTTGAGGAAAAATGCTCTGGAAACTGAACACGAATCCGAATGTGCTATGTTCATGCCAAATTTGAGATTGATGAACGTTTTCCAATCAAGTTTTCTCATCTATAATCATAAAAAGCTTAGGTGAGCATGATTGGAGTGTGAGATACTTTTCCTGACTAAAGACAGCCAGAAGGTTGCATGCATTGTTGTTCACAACATGTCCGAGTTACGGCTCACAAGGAAAATGTGAGTGGCTGAGTGCCGCTAAATGCATAGCAGCAACGGGTTCACCATATGACTTATCTAAGCAAACTTTTAAGCTAGTAAAACGCTTGGCAGTAATTTATCTTTCACAGGTGAAAAAACATGACCTGTGCCTGTTTTGATTTTGCCCTGTGCATATTGGGGATGGAGTCATTTCAGATGAGCAGGATCCAGAGCAGGAGTAGGATGATACAGATAACCACTGCCTCGTTGTGGAAACAAATGTAGCTTTCAATTATGAAGGCTATACCAAGCGTCCCAGGTTTATTGTTATATCCCTGCTACTTATAGCAATTACCAAGAGAAAAGTGAAACCAATTTATTTTCTCTGCCTATAGTTGCTGCACCAGATATCTACAGTGCACTGCACTTTGGAGCTTAAAAATAAGTCGTGAATGTGGGCTACATTTTCCTGAACGTGACCACAGAGCAAAAATCCCATCCAGCGAGAAATAATGGCGATTGAGAATTTTCCTGACCATATGTCAGAATTTCGCAAAAGATGGTAGACTCTATAAGGTGGTAAGGCACCACCACACCAATCCAACCCAATGATCAGCCTTGCTAAAGTTGATAGCTGAGGGTTGCAGCCCAGAGCTGTCAGTTTTGCCTGGCTGATAATCAGAAATACAGGGGAACCTTCTCCTTTCAAAAATAAAAAAAATATTTATAGCCAGGCAGATGATTACTATAATCAGCCGCTCCTGCTCTCACTGTTATTAAAGGGAAGGTGCCACCAGTTTTCTTGTATTTTGTTTTTTTGTGAAATTAAGCTTAAAATAGTAATTAAAATGTATTAATGCAATGTTTGCACTGTTTGCAAACATTTCTATATGAAAAATATTATATATTTTTCTACAAATATACATATTTACCACTAGGGGGAGCATTTTCCGTTTTAGACCTCAAGCAGCTATAGTAAGATTTAGCAGCTCTGCCCCAGGGATATTAGACCACCCAAAAGGGGAGGGAAATGGTGATGTCAGCAGTTACTGCCCCAACAGTAAGAATGAAGAGCAGCATCACAGGGCAGCACCATTTTGTGTGTGACTGCCCTGTGACCTGCTGTCACCAGCAGTTACTGCATCAGAGTGACAGCTCGTATATGTGACAGCTCGTATATATATGCAGCATATATGTAGCATGCATGTAGCATGCATGTATGTAGCATGCATGTATGTAGCATGCATGTATGTAGCATGCATGTAGCATGCATGTAGCATGCATGTATGTAGCACGTATGTATGGAGTATATATGGAGTATGTATGGAGTATTTTTTTTTTTCATTCAACACATTAGCCGGATGATGGGACTATTACTGTCCCATAATTGGCTAATGTGTCAATCACTGTCATTGTAGCAGGCATCGTCCGATGGGACTTGTAGTCCCATCGGACGATGCTTGCACACATGCACAGAGCCCCCCCCCACGCTGCACAGAGCCCCCCCCACGCCGCACAGAGAGGGAGAGCGACACAGGGGGAGAGTGCAGTTTACTGGAGATCACTGGGACTGTGTGCAAGTGGGGAGGCGGAGACAGAGCAGGGGGAAGCACACAGGGCAGCGTGTGAGAGCAGAGGATGTCTGCCCAGAACCTGCAGTGCCTGAAGTACAGAGGAGCAGTCAGTGCTTCTGTCCTGCGATAGAGAGTAAGTGGAGCTCAACAAATAGCACTGGACTATAATTGATTAATTAATGATCTACAAACGCGGTACCTTCCCTTTAACGGGAGCAGTAGATCACAGCTGCGGGCTCATGCTGTCATTTGATAGCATAATAAACGTGGCTCTCTGACCAATGGTAATGATTTTACTACCGATCAAAGACAGCGTTTACTGCACTATCATGCACATGACAGTGTGGCAAACAGTGGATGTTCTGCCCTCCCATTCAAGTTAATGCGGCCCAGGTTTGGGTACGGTTCTGGCACCTGAACCAAACTTTTTTTTTTAGCTGTTCGCCAAACTCGTTGAATACGAAAATCTAGAGGTTCACTCAACTTTACTCGTTACCACTGTTTTTCCGCTAATCTATACTTAATTTCTTAATTCAGAGATAAGAAATTGAAGTTTAGCCTTGAGGTATTATTCAACTGCTTCTGGATTCATGAACAATGTTCCTGCCTTGCTCTTTTTTGCTTTTAACTAGTGCATATGTTAAGTATAGGCTCCCATACACATTAGGCTAACACTGGTCTAATTGTGAGATTTAAATTGATTCAGCTGCCATTCTATTGTGTATAGGAACATGGGAGCATTCGACCAGCAAGCATTGTTGTGAATAGAACAGTCAGGTGAGATACATGTCTGCCAAAACATCGATTGACGGACAGTTATTTAAGGTGTATGGGGTTTAAGATTGAACATTGTAATTTTAATTATAGTTGCAAAGAAAACAAATTTAGGATATAAGAGAAATTACAGCAATGAGCATAGAACATTGCATCTTTTGCATAAGTCAAATACTTATTCTGGCTTTAAGAGTCTTTAAAAAAAACCAATAATCAATCTTATTCTAACTCTGCTGGCCACATTCATCTGCCCAATCAATTTCCACATGTGAATTTTCCTGGTTCAGAAGATAATAATGGACTGAATTAAATAAACACTGTGGCTAGTGATTGGCTGAATTGGTATTTTTGGCCATTTTACCATGTTAAAGCCTCAGATTTGAACAAAACACCATGCAATAGTACTCTTATATTCTCCTAAAAGTGTTGACGTACAGCTCCTACTCCAAGTATTTTGACTGACCATCTGGCATTGATTAAACAATATTTGTCAACTGTGCATCTACAGTATAAAGACAATTAGTTTTTATACCAATATTGACAGAAATATGTATTCAAATCTACAAAACAAAATGTGTTAGTACTTTTTCCTTATAACCCCTTAAATACAGTATTCATAAGGACCATTATTGTAACAAATGTTAAATGCCTTTAAATTGGAACCTTTTACAATGCTACAATGCTACTTTAAATCCCATAGAGTCGCTACCTTGACAGTGACATTTAACAGGCCAGTTCATCCTATTAAAATATTTCTGAACTCAATTAAGGAGGGTTTCCTGAATAAAAATTAATGTTCTTGATGGCAAATTATCTTTATTTCAGCACAATGAGAAGTTTGTGAATTTAATTTAATTCTTTATCACAAATTAATGAACATGATAAGAATATTACAAGGATATTTATTTTTGTTTAACGCTATGACATATTTTTCTGTTTTCATTAAATCATATATTTTTAGTTTCTCTAAGATTTCCTCCTCAGACAGAAATGCTTAAAGGAGTTGTCTCAAGTTCAAGAATGGGTAAAATTGCAAATTGCTTATAAAAACAAGCAGCTTTGATATTCACCCTTTATTAAAAATCCTACCTCTCATTTTCAAGAATTAAATGCTTTTTAATTTTACAATATGCAGTTCTTGTCAAGATTACCAGCACCCTGTAGTCTGAGTGGCCAGTTTATTAGGCAGAAGCCCTACTCTTATTAGCTTACATGTACCACTCTGAAGCTGGTTGCATCACTGTATTGCAGAAAAGAAAATACATCATTTCAGCAATGTGTGAATGCAACCTTACTGTTAAAAATAAAGATCCTCTAATTAGAAAGTATTAGTATTTGTTTAGTAGAAGCTCATGCACTGCAGTAAAAAAATTATATCACTAATTAATTCTTTTAGTCAATGGGCAGCACTGGTGAGGAAAGACATAGCAATTAGTGATGAGCGAACGTGCTCGCCACTACTCGTTACTCTCCCAAGTATCAGTGCACTCGGTGTACTCTGCGAGCACCGAGCATTTCTGGGATTATTCGGCGATAACTGGTGTCTCCACCCAGCATTTTTGGCAGACTTTAGAGACCCAATCACGATGCAGGGATTGTCTGAAACACTGCAGCCATCTTTGTTGTGGTCTTGCAGTAATTGGCTTTGCCGCACAGCATCATCCCGAGTATAAGAGACCTGGCGCCGCCCTGCTCGCTGCATTCTGCTCCAGATTCAGCGAGAGTAGGGAGAGATAGGGTCAGAATCGTGGTTTTTAGAGTTAATGTAGGTCTGCAACTCTTAAATCCACAACTCCTGAGAAACCAACAGTCCTTTTTAGGGCTAGTTCATGGGTCCCGATATTGCAGTGCTAGGTAGGCAGGGCACAGCATATCCACATCAGTGCAAGACCTGCAGGCACTGTATGTGCATCCATTGCTCCCACTGCATCCCTCCCAAAGCTCCATAACTGTCTTCTGCTGCTGCAGCTTCTTTGCTATATACCTAGTTGCATTTTTTTTCCCAAAAAATTAACACCCCCCAAAAAATATACAGTCTGTTCTGTCAGACTGAGGCCTGTTTAAAAAACATAGTTTGTCAGGGATACGTAGCATAGTTGTGTGTGCTAGCCTTGTGCCACTTTTTTTGGTGTTTTAAATTCACCAAAAAAGGCCTTATATATCCATATATCTGCGTGATCCAAGTTTGGTCATTGTAGGCCAGAGAACCACTTTTTTGCTGTCTGTTACTGAAATTATATACAGCATTATTAAGCATAAAAAAATATAAAAAGGCCACATATTTGCCAGTGTGGTATTTCCGTGACAGCCCTCAAATATAAAGGCCGTCGATATTTAGTTTAGACTCCACACATTAGACCTCAGGAGTGGACATGGATGTCCGATATATTTACCATCCTCCAAAATTTTGAGGACTGCACCAATATGGTGAGCGGCGATGATGCCATAATTAGCGTCACCATCCCGCTTCTCAGCATTCTGAAAACCTCTCTGATCACAATTAAAGAGGATACATTGCAGGCAGAGCACGAGGACATGGAGCAAGGAACCATACAGGGGGATTACATTCAGCCCAGCCACATGTCTTCTCAACGTGGATTGGTAGTCAATGAGGAGGAGGAGGAGGAAGAACAGGAGCGTTTGTTCAGCAGGGATGGCTTGAGGACAGGGAGGAGGAGGATGAGGATGAGGAGAACAGCATGGTCAGTCATCCTGTTGGTGAGGACACGGATATCTTTCCTGTTAGCAGTCTGGCACACATGGCTGACTTTATGTTGTGCTGCTTTTCACGTGACCCTAGTATTATAAAAATTTTAAGTGATCCTCATTACTGGTTGCTGACACTTCTAGCCCCACGCTACAAGGAGAATGTTCAATCTCTTCTACCAGAGGCAGATGCACTAAAATGTTGTAATACCAGAGGGCCCTTGTAGCAAAATTACTTAGAAAATTCCCATGTGAGAATGCTGGCAGCAGATGTCAGAGTTTGCTGTACAACCAAGGAATCCAAGCGAGAGATACAGAAGTACAATCCAGCTCAGGCAGGGGAATAATGGCAAAGTTCTGTGACAGTTTTCTCAGACCCTCCCATCATGACGGCACAGAGGCAAGGGGTGCTGTCACAAGAAGTTCAATGTTTGGGAAGATGGTGAGGGAGTACCTTGCAGATCGTACAAACATTCTCCGTGATTCCTCTGTGCCTTTTAATTACTGGGTATCCAAGCTGAACATGTGGCATGAACTGGCTCTCTACACCTTGGAGGTCCTGGCCTGCCCATTCTGTCAGGGCGGGTTTTTAGTGCCGCTGGTGGAATTATAATAGACAAGCACATCCGACTGTCAACTGAAAATGCTGACAGGCTCACTCTTATGAAAATGAACAGGGGCTGGATTGGGGAAGACTTACGACTAGTGTTGAGCATTCCGATACCGCAAGTATCGGGTATCGGCCGATACTTGCGGTATCGGAATTCCGATACCGAGATCCGATACTTTTGTGGTATCGGGTATCGGTATCGGATCAATAGGGATGTGTAAAATAAAGAATTAAAATAAAAAATATTGATATGCTCACCTCTCCGGCGGCCCCTGGACATCACGCTGGTAACCGGCCGGCTTCTTTGTTTAAAATGAGCGCCTTCAGGACCTGCGAATGACGTCGCGGCTTCTGATTGGTCGCGTGCCGCCCATGTGACCGGCACGCGACCAATCAGAAGCCGCGACGTCATTCTCATTCACAAAACTTCTAATTCTAGGAATTAAGGACCTGCGAATGACGTCGCGGCTTCTGATTGGTCGCATGCCGGTCACATGGGCGGCATGCGACCAATCAGAAGCCGTGACGTCATTCTCATTCACAAAACTCCTAATTCTAGGAATTAAGGACCTGCGAATGACGTCGCGGCTTCTGATTGGTCGCATGCCGGTCACATGGGCGGCATGCGACCAATCAGAAGCCGTGACGTCATTCGCAGGTCCTGAAGGCGCTCATTTTAAACAAAGAAGCTGGCCGGTTACCAGCGTGATGTCCAGGGGCCACCGGAGAGGTGAGCATATCAATATTTTTTATTTTAATTCTTTATTTTACACATCCCTATGGATCCCAGGGCCTGAAGGAGAGTTTCCTCTCCTTCAGACCCTGGGAACCATGAGAATACCTTCCGATACTTGATGTCCCATTGACTTGTATTGGTATCGGATATCGGTATCGGCGATATCCGATATTTTTCGGGTATCGGCCGATACTATCCGATACCGATACTTTCAAGTATCGGACGGTATCGCTCAACACTACTTACGACCAACTGAAAACAGCGAAACATAACCTCAAATACATTCTCTCTTTTGGGGAGGTGTATTCTCATGCACCTCTTCACAACTACACAAGGGTATACACTTCCAGATTTGGTCTGTTTGTTGCTATCCTCCTTCTTTTCCTCATCCTCATCATTCAGAACCACAAGATGACCAGGTTGAACGTGCTGTGTACTGTTATAGGCCGGGCAAGGGGGCTGTGATGGCACTATTTTATTTTATAAAAAAAGAACCCAACATTTGGGAATTGGGCATGACATTATCTCAGTTTCATACAACCTTGAAAGCTGGCCACTTGAAGGTCTGGGTGAAACTAGAGTTACTATATAGTGTAAATCACTGTATAAGACTAGAGAAATATGACTAAGACAGATGCCAAAACTGGGGTACCTGTACATGTACAGTGTGCTGATACTTGCATAATTGGGGATGCCCATGCAGTGTAGGTAATCTCCCAAGGGTTCTCTGTCTTGGTGTTGCTTCTCTGATATTCCAGACGGAAGATGTTTAAAAGCCTCTTGTGGATGATGTAAGTATACTGTATGTAGTTTATCTTCATAAATATGTGATCACTATATGTATTTAATCCTTATATGTACTTATTAACCTTTGTAGGATAACACATACAAAAGTGTAAGCACTCACACTATTCAATCATACTATTCCTTGATTTTTGTAGTTTGCAATGAAATTGGGTTGTATTGCAAGTATTAGCATTATTTAAAGCCGTATCTGAAATTTAATGTTAAAAACATGGCAAATAAAATTGCCAAATTCTCCTGTAAATAATTCAGCAAAGAGAGAACCATCATACCATTAAAAATACGAGTGGATGTTAATAGGCCCATCCAGTGTGTGGGTTCCAAGGCGTAATGGGGTGCATATGACTGACTATGCAGCAGGGGGGGCATTGCTGCCAATGTGTAAAACAAAGGAGTACGGGAGTACTAAATGCATATTGTGAAGTGGATTTTCAGAGGCCCATACAGCATGTGGGTTCCAAGGCATAATGGGGTGCATATGACTGACTATGCAGCAGGGTTGGCCTTGCTGCCAATGTGTAATCAAAGGAGTATGGGAGTATAAAATGAATATTGTGAAGAGGATTTTCATGGGCCCATCCAGTATGTGGGTTCCAAGGTGTCATTGGGTGTATATGACTGACTATGCAGCAGGGCTGGCCTTCCTGCCAATGTGTAAAACAAAGGAGCATGGGCGTACAAAATGAATATTGTGAAGTGGATTTGCATTAGCCCATCCAGTATGTGGGTTCAAAGGCTTATTTGGGTGCATATGAACTGGTAGCAGGGCAGGCCTTGCATTCAATGCATCATTTTTCCAGGAGGCCCTCCTGGACATCTTATGAAAGCGGTATTGTGGTGCGTCGTTATTCTTGGCAGTTCATCCACTCACATCATAGGTTACAAAAGTTTAGGAGACCCACTGTTCAAAAATGGCCCTTTAAGAAGCTTAATGCCGCCTGATGCACCAGTAAAAATAGGCTCTGTGACTTTAAGAGTCCCTCCTTCATAAATGAAACAAATGCGTCTGCTTATGTGTCACACACCACATGGCCAGCTAGGGATGTTATATGTCACAATGGCATTTCTGTTGTGAATTCTGTGGCAGAGCTCCCTCCTGTGGTCACAAGTGGTACTCCGGCTGATTCTCTCTATGAGCTTCCGTTGGTGGAGGAGAGTGGTACTGCGGCTTCTGAGTTTCCTTCCTCAGGTGATGTGGGGAAGTCGTTAGGTGCTGCTCTATTTAACTCCACCTAGTGCTTTGATCCTGGCCTCCAGTCAATGTTCTAGTATAGGACTTGCTTCCTCCTGGATCGTTCCTGTGGCCTGCTGCTCTGCATAGCTAAGTTCCGCTTTTGTTATTTTGTTTGCTGTTTTTTTCTGTCCAGCTTGCTTATTTGGTTTTTCTTGCTTGCTGGAAGCTCTGGGACGCAGAGGGTGTACCTCCGTGCCGTTAGTCGGTACGGAGGGTCTTTTTGCCCCCTTTGCGTGGTTGTTTGTAGGGTTTTGTGTTGACCACAAAGTTACCTTTCCTATCCTCGCTCTGTTCAGAAAGTCGGGCCTCACTTTGCTAAATCTATTTCATCTCTACGTTTGTCTTTTCATCTTAACTCACAGTCATTATATGTGGGGGCTGCCTTTTCCTTTGGGGTATTTCTCTGAGGCAAGGTAGGCTTATTTTCTATCTTCAGGCTAGCTAGTTTTTCAGGCTGTGCCGAGTTGCATAGGGAGCGTTAGGCGCAATCCACGGCTGCCTCTAGTGTGGTTGGAGAGGATTAGGGATTGCGGTCAGCAGAGTTCCCACGTCTCAGAGCTCGTTCTATGTTTTTGGGTTATTGTCAGGTCACTGTATGTGCTCTGACTTCTATGTCCATTGTGGTACTGAATTACCTTATCATAACACATTTCCCAGTGAATGCATTTGTAGTGGTTGAAAGCAATGTAAAAGTTGAAAAACGTTTAAAAAATGTTGCACCTAAACCAAGCCTAAGTAGGGGAGGAAATTTTCGGTCTGTAATTAATTATTTGGCCTTACAGGCAAGTCATTGATCTGCAAAGGATGTACCTTAACATATTTCCCAGCAAAATCCATTTTAGTTTCATTTTAGCGTGTTTTTTTGTGGCACCGGGAAAAATGGCATGAATCTCGGAAAAAAATGTTTAAAGCTGTAAACTAGAGGTCAGGAGTGCTTTCAGGGGCGATCCCCATGATGTTCCTGTTTCATTTGAGCAGAGATTTCATGATTTTCAGATGTTTTTAAACTTTAAAAGGACTCCCGGGGGGATCACGGTAAAAATACACAGGTCTCCCATAGACTTACATTGGGCTCGTTGTTCTGGCCGAGTACCTGAGTATACCAATCTGCTCGACCAGAGCAATGAGTACCTGAGCATTTTAGTGCTCGCTCATCGCTAAATATAACTCCAAGTAAATCAAACTTCTGTGAAATCAAACTGTTCACTTAGAAAGCAACACTGATTGACAATCAATTTCACATGCTGTTGTGCAAATGGAATAGACAACAGATGGAATTATTGCCA
The DNA here is from genome assembly GCF_032444005.1 of Ranitomeya imitator. Classification (NCBI taxonomy): domain Eukaryota; kingdom Metazoa; phylum Chordata; class Amphibia; order Anura; family Dendrobatidae; genus Ranitomeya; species Ranitomeya imitator. The sequence continues at coordinate 639,342,690 of NC_091284.1, forward strand.
ATTATCAAGACACACTCAATAAATGAGTGCTTTTGCAAGTGGGGACCACAGACCACATCTAAGTACAATGCTTTCTGGCTGATGTTTTGGTCACTTTTGAATGTTGGTTGTGCTTTTAAACTTGTGGTAGCATGAGATGGACTCTACAATCCACACAAGTTTATCAGGTAGTGCAGCTCATCCAGAATGGCACCTCAATGCAAGCTGTGGCAAGAAGGTTTGAGGTGTCATTCAGCCTAGTGTTCAGAAGCTGGAGATGCAACCAGGAGACAGGCCAGTTCACCAGGAGACATGGAGGGGGCCATAGAAGGGCAACAACACAGCAGCAGGACTGGTACCTCTGCCTTTTTGCACGGAGGAACAAGAGGAGCACTGCCAGAGCCCTGCAAAATGACCTTAAGCAGGCTTCAAATGTGCATGTGCCTGCACAAATGGTTAGAGACTGTCTCCATGAGGATGGTCTGAGTGCCCGACATCCACAGATTGTGGTTGTGCTCAAAGCCCAACACCGTGCAGGTCACTTGGCATTTGCCACAACTGGATTGGCAAATTCGTCACTGGAGCCCTGTCCTCTTCGCTGATGAAAGCAGGTTCACACTGAGCACATGTGACAGACGTGACAGAGTCTGGAGATACCGTGGAGAGTGATATGCTGCCTGCAACTTCCTTCAGCATGACTGTTTTGGTAGTTGGTCAGTAATGGTGTGGGGTGGCATTTCTTTGGAGGGCTGCACAACCCTCCATGTGCTCGCAAGAGGTAGCCTGACTGCCATTAGGTACCGAGATGAGATCCTCAGACCCCTTGTGCGACCATATGCTGGTGCGGTTGACCTAGGTTCCTACTAATGCAGGACAATGCCAGACCTCGTGTGGCTGGAGTGTGTCAGCAGTTCCTGCAAGATGAAGGCATTGAAGCTGTGAAGTAGCCCGCCCGTTCCACAAACCACAGACTGTCCAGGAGTTGGCGAAAGCTTTAGTCCAGGTCTGGGAGGAGATCCCTAAGGAAACCATCCGCCACCTCATCAATTGCATGCCCAGGCGTACTATAGTAGGGAAGTCATACAGGCACGTGGAAGCCACACACAATACGGAGCATCCTTTCCTTGTCATGAGGCATTTCCACTGAAGTTGGATCAGCCTGTAATTTCATTTTCCACTTTGATTTTAATTATCATTCCAAATCCAGACCTCCATGGGATATTCATTTTTATTTACATTGTAACTGTTATGTCTTATTGTTCTAAACACATTCCACTATGCAATAAATTAAAACTTTGCAACTGGAATATTCCATTCAGGGATATCTAGGACGTTTTTTTTTTTGAGCAGCGTATATATATATATATATATACACACAGTATATATATATATATGTATATATATATGTATATACAGTGGGGCAAAAAAGTATTTAGTCAGTCAGCAATAGTGCAAGTTCCACCACTTAAAAAGATGAGAGGCGTCTGTAATTTACATCATAGGTAGACCTCAACTATGGGAGACAAACTGAGAAAAAAAAATCCAGAAAATCACATTGTCTGTTTTTTTAACAATTTATTTGCATATTATGGTGGAAAATAAGTATTTGGTCAGAAACAAAATTTAATCTCAATACTTTGTAATATATCCTTTGTTGGCAATGACAGAGGTCAAACGTTTTCTGTAAGTCTTCACAAGGTTGCCACACACTGTTGTTGGTATGTTGGCCCATTCCTCCATGCAGATCCCCTCTAGAGCAGTGATGTTTTTGGCTTTTCGCTTGGCAACACGGACTTTCAACTCCCTCCAAAAGGTTTTCTATAGGGTTGAGATCTGGAGACTGGCTAGGCCACTCCAGGACCTTGAAATGCTTCTTACGAAGCCACTCCTTCGTTGCCCTGGCAGTGTGCTTTGGATCATTGTCATGTTGAAAGACCCAGCCACGTTTCAGCTTCAATGCCCTTGCTGATGGAAGGAGGTTTGCACTCAAAATCTCACGATACATGGCCCCATTCATTCTTTCATGTACCCGGATCAGTCGTCCTGGCCCCTTTGCAGAGAAACAGCCCCAAAGCATGATGTTTCCACCACCATGCTTTACAGTAGGTATGGTGTTTGATGGATGCAACTCAGTATCCTTTTTCCTCCAAACACGACAAGTTGTGTTTCTACCAAACAGTTCCAGTTTGGTTTCATCAGACCATAGGACATTCTCCCAAAACTCCTCTGGATCATCCAAATTCTCTCTAGCAAACTTCAGACGGGCCCGGACATGTACTGGCTTAAGCAGTGGGACACGTCTGGCACTGCAGGATCTGAGTCCATGGTGGCGTAGTGTGTTACTTATGGTAGGCCTTGTTACATTGGTCCCAGCTCTCTGCAGTTCATTCACTAGGTCCCCCCGCGTGGTTCGGGGATTTTTGCTCACCGTTCTTGTGATCATTCTGACCCCACGGGGTGGGATTTTGCGTGGAGCCACAGATCGAGGGAGATTATCAGTGGTCTTGTAGGTCTTCCATTTTCTAATTATTGCTCCCACTGTTGATTTCTTCACTCCAAGCTGGTTGGCTAATGCAGATTCAGTCTTCCCAGCCTGGTGCAGGGCTACAATTTTGTTTCTGGTGTCCTTTGACAGCTCTTTGGTCTTCACCATAGTGGAGTTTGGAGTCAGACTGTTTGAGGGTGTGCACAGGTGTCTTTTTATACTGATAACAAGTTTAAACAGGTGCCATTACTACAGGTAATGAGTGGAGGAAAGAGGAGACTCTTAAAGAAGAAGTTACAGGTCTGTGAGAGCCAGAAATCTTGATTGTTTGTTTCTGACCAAATATTTATTTTCCACCATAATATGCAAATAAATTGTTAAAAAAACAGACAATGTGATTTTCTGGATTTTTTTTTCTCAGTTTGTCTCCCATAGTTGAGGTCTACCTATGATGTAAATTACAGACGCCTCTCATCTTTTTAAGTGGTGGAACTTGCACTATTGCTGACTGACTAAATACTTTTTTGCCCCACTGTATATATATATATATACATATATATATACATATATATATATACACAGTACAGACCAAAAGTTTGGACACACCTTCTCATTTAAAGATTTTTCTGTATTTTCATGACTATGAAAATTGTACATTCTCACTGAAGGCATCAGAACTATGAATTAACACATGTGGAATTATATACTTAACAAAGAAGTGTGAAACAACTGAAAATATGTCTTATATTCTAGATTCTTCAAAGTAGCCACCTTTTGCTTTGATAACTGCTTTGCACACTCTTGGCATTCTCTTGATGAGTTTCAAGAGGTAGTCACTGGGAATGGTCTTCCAACAATCTTAAAGGAATTCCCAGAGATGCTTAGCATTTGTTGATTCTTTTACCTTCACTCTGCGGTCCAGCTCACCCCAAACCATCTTGATTTGGTTCAGGTCTGGTGACAGTCAGCCTGTCAGCATTTTCAGTTGACACCCCATCGCTCTGCTTCTTTGTCAAATAGCCCTTACACAGCCTGCAGGTGTGTTTGGGCCCATTGTCCTGTTGAAAAATATATGATGGTCAAACTAAACGCAAACCGGATGGAATAGCATGCCGCTGCAAGATGCTGTGGTAGCCATGCTGGTTCAGTATAACTTAAATTTTGAATAAATCCCCAACAGTGTCATCAGCAAAGCACCCCCACACCATCACACCTCCTCCTCCATACTTCACGGTGGGAACCAGGCATGTAGAGTCCATCCGTTCACCTTTTCTGCGTCGCACAAAGACACGGTGGTTGGAACCAAAGATCTCAAACTTGGACTCATCAGACCAAAGCACAGATTTCCACTGGTCTAATGTCCATTCCTTGTGTTATTTAGCCCAAACAAGTCTCTTCTGCTTGTTGCCTGTCCTTAGCAGTGGTTTCCTAGCAGCTATTTTACCATGAAGGCCTGCTGCACAAAGTCTCATCTTAACAGTTGTTGTAGAGATGTGTCTGCTGTTAGAACTCTGTGTGGCACTGACCTGGTCTCTAATCTGAGCTGCTGTTAACCTGTGATTCCTCAGGCTGGTGACTCGGATAAACTTATCCTCAGAACTTTCTCACATGAGGACCGCCCCAGGAAAGGAAGACCAAGAGTCTTGGTCTTCCTTTCCTGGGGCGGTCCTCATGTGAGAAAGTTTCTTTGTAGCGCTTGATGGTTTTTGCATCTGCACTTGGGGACACTTTCAAAGTTTTTCAATTTTTGGACTGATTGACCTACATTTCTTAAAGTAATGATGTTCGACAATGAATTTCACATGCTGTTGTGCAAATGGAATAGACAACAGATGAAAATTATTGGCAAATATCAAGACATATTCAATAAAGGAGTGGTTCTGCAGGTGGGGACCATGGATCACATCTCAGCACTAATGCTTTCTGGCTGATGTTTTGGTCACTTTTGAATGTTGGTTGTGCTTTCACACTCGTGGTAGCATGCGATGGACTCTACAACCCACAAAGGTAGCACAGATAGTGCAGCTCATCCAGAATGACACATCAATGCAAGCTGTGGCAAGAAGGTTTGCTGTGTCTCTCAGCGTAGTGTTCAGAGGCTGGAGGTGTTACCAGGAGACAGGCCAGTACTCCAGGAGACATGGAGGTGGCCATAGGAGGGCAACAACTCAGCAGCAGGACTGGTACCTCTGCCTTTTTGCATGGAGGAACAGGCAGAGCACTGCCAGAGCCCTGCAAAATGACCTTCAGCAGGCTACAAATGTGCATGTGTCTGCACAAATGGTTAGAGACCATCTCCATGAGGATGGTCTGAGTGCCCGACGTCCACAGATTGCGGTTGTGCTCACAGCCCATCACCGTGCAGGGCGATTATCATTTGCCACAGAACACCAGGTTTGGAAATTCGCCACTGGTGCCCTGTGCTCTTCACAGATGAAAGCAGGTCCACACTGAGTACATGTAACAGACATGACAGAGTCTAGAGACGCTGTAGAGAGTGACCTGCTGCCTGTAAATTCCTACAGCATGACCGGTTTGGCAGTGGGTCAGTAATGGTGTGGGGTGGCATTTCTTTGGAGGGCTACACAGCCCTCCATGTGCTCGCCAGAGGCAGTCTGACTGCCATTAGGTACCGAGATGAAATCTTCAGACCCCTTGTGAGACCATATGCTGGTGCAGTTGGCCCTGGGTTTCTCCTAATGCAGGACAATGCCAGACCTCATGTGGCTGGAGTGTGTCAGCAGTTCCTGCAAGATGAAGGCATTGAAGCTATGGACTGTCCTACCCATTTCCCAGACCTGAATCTGATTGAATACATCTGAGACAACATGTCTCACACCATCCACCAAGGTCACATTGCACCACAGACTGTCCAGGAGTTGGCGGATGCTTTAGTCCAGGTTTGAGAGGAGATCCCTCAGGAGACCATCTGCCACCTCATCAGGAGCATGCCCAGGCATTGTAGGGAGGTCATTCAGGCACATGGAGGTAACACATACACACCTGAGCATCATTTCCTTGTCTTGAGGCATTTCCACTGAAGTTGGATCCGCCTGTAATTTGATTTTCTACTTTGATTTTGAGTATCATTCCAAATCCAGACCTCCATGCGATATTCATTTTGATATACATTGATCATTTTTATGTTTTATTGTTCTCAACACATTCCGCTATGTAATTGATAAATATTTGCAACTGAAATATTTTATTCAGTGATATCCAGGAGGTGGTATTTTAGTGTTCCCTGTAAAATATTATATTCACAGCTATTTTACTTAAATTAATATTCCTGATAGAAGTTAAGCCATGTTTTAGGCAAAATGGGTACAATGCATAACATCATTATTCCATTTTGTGGTTGCATGTGTTTATAAATATCTCCACTTGCTTGCAAATTGAGACATATTAGATGCAAGATATCATCACTCTAGTTATTCTATGCTTCAGAAGCAAGGTATTTTCCATATTTTCTAAATTATCTCCTGATTGTTCTTCCTCTTTATTGTAATATAATGTATATGATTATGCTTCTATTCCAGGGTGCTCTTATGCTTATTTGAAGCTATTGATGTCCATCAGACTCTCTTTGTGCAATGTAATAAAGAATGTTCATGGAGCCCTCGCACGATCTGTAAAGTGTTTCAATATGCCACAACAGCTATTAATATATTTGACAAACAAAATCTAATAGGGTGAATGCAAAATAAATAGAAAATAGAAGCTTGTCCTGAGAGATCAAGATCAACATGATCTATATTAATAATAGTAATTGCTGACAGAATTGCAAATCCAGGTATGCTAATAATTGCTGTGAAGAGAGATGCTGACTGTGTGGTCATTGATTTTTGCTCACTGAACATAACCATTTTGCATAACAATTGTGCTTGCCATTACTTATTTAAAAGAAAGAAGAGCCAGCTAACATTAGATTATAATTGCATTGATTTAAAATATCTGAATGAAATGAAGCAACAAAAAAATGAAAACGCTAAACATGTAAATAATTTTTTTACATAAGAAATTTAAGTTAAGAATCCTATAGATGATTGGTTTTAATTGTTGTGTATATTGCAATACCACAAAGAGTAATCACTTACCGTATATACTCGAGTATAAGCCGAGATTTTCAGCCCAAATTTTTGGGCTGAAAGTGCCCCTCTCGGCTTATACTCGAGTCAAGGTGGGTGGCAGGGTCGGCGGGTGAGGGGGTGAGGGGGTGAGGGCGCTGAGGTATACTTACCTGCTTCCAGCGATCCTGGCGCTCCCCCTGCCGTCCCACGGTCTTCGGTGCTGCAGTTCTTCCCCTGTTCAGCGGTCACATGGGACGGCTCATTATAGAAATGAATTCATTTCTCTAATCAGCGGTAACGGTGACCGCTGATAGAGGAAGAAGCTGCGGCACCGAAGACAGCTGTCCGGGAGAAGGAGCCGGACGCCAGGACCAGGTAAGTATCGCATATTCACCTGTCCACGTTCCAGCCGCCGGGCGCCGCTCCATCTTCCCGGCGTCTCTGCGCTCTGACTGTTCAGGTCAGAGGGCGCGATGACGCATATAGTGTGCGCGGCGCCCTCTGCCTGATCAGTCACAGCGGAGAGAGACGCCGGGACCGGACGCCGGAACGAGACGCCGGGAGCTGCAAGCAAGAGAGGTGAGTATGTGTTTTTTTTTTTTTTTTACTGCAGCAGCAGCAGCGACAATGGCAGAGCTTTCTATGGGGCAATATGAACGGTGCAGAGCACTATATGGGGCAGAGCTTTCTATGGGGCAATATGAACAGTGCAAGAGCACTATATGGAGCAGAGCTATAGGGCAATAATGAACGGTGCAGAGCACTATATGGGGCAGAGCTATAGGGTAATAATGAACGGCGCAGAGCACTATATGGGGCAGAGCTATAGGGCAATAATGAACGGCGCAGAGCACTATATGGGGCAGAGCTATAGGGCAATAATGAACGGTACAGAGCACTATATGGGGCAGAGCTATAGGGCAATAATGAACGGTACAGAGCACTATATGGCACAGCTATAGGGCAATAATGAATGGCGCAGAGCACTATATGGGGCAGAGCTATAGGGCAATAATGAACGGCACAGAGCACTATATGGGGCAGAGCTATAGGGCAATAATGAACAGTGCAGAGCACTATATGGGGCACAGCTATAGGGCAATAATGAACGGTAGGGATGAGCGACCTTTACTTTTATAGGATCGGGTCGGGTTTCACGAAACCCAACTTTTTCAAAAGTCGGGTCGAGTGAAATCGGCCGATCCTATAAAAAAGTCGGGGTCGGGGTCGTCCGAAACTCGAAACCCAATGCAGTGCATTGGGTTTCCATGGTTCCCAGGGTCTGAAGGAGCGGAAACTCTCCTTCAGGCCCTGCGATCCATATTTTAGTGTAAAATAAAGAATTAAAATAAAAAATATCGCAATACTACCCTCTGACGCGCCCTGGTACTAACCGGCAGTCTTCCTTCCTTAGAATCAGCCTTCCAGGACCTGGCGGTGACGTCGCGGTGACGTCGCGGCTTGTGATTGGCCGCGCGGCCGCCCATGTGACCGCTCGCGCGACCAATCAGAAGCCGTGACGTCACCGAAGGTCCTTCAAGCGCTGATTCTTAGGAAGGAAGGCTGTCGGAAGGAAGCAGGGCGCTTCCGAGGGTGAGTATATACCTAATAGGAATATACTCACCCTCGGAAGCGCCCTGCTTCCTTCCAACAGCCTTCCTTCCTAAGAATCAGCGCTTGAAGGACCTTCGGTGACGTCACGGCTTCTGATTGGTCGCGCGAGCGGTCACATGGGCGGCCGCGCGGCCAATCACAAGCCGCGACGTCACCGCGACGTCACCGCCAGGTCCTGGAAGGCTGATTTTAAGGAAGGAAGACTGCCGGTTAATACCAGGGCGCGTCAGAGGGTAAGTATTGCGCTATTTTTATTTTAATTCTTTATTTTACACTTTTATCTGAATTCCGATACCAATTCCCGATATCTTAATCATATTGGGAATCGGTATCGGAATTCCGATTCCAGATTCAAAAGATCGCCGACTTCATGGCCGACCCCACACTGGGGTCGGGTCGGGTTTCATGAAACCCGACCTTGCCAAAAGTCGGCGACTTTTGAAAAATCTCGACCCGTTTCGCTCAACCCTAATGAACGGTGCAGAGCACTATATGGGGCAGAGCTATAGGGCAATAATGAACGGCGCAGAGCACTATATGGGGCAGAGCTATAGGGCAATAATGAACGGTGCAAGAGCACTATATGGGGCAGAGCTATAGGGCAATAATGAACGGTGCAGAGCACTACATGGGGCACAGCTATAGGGCAATAATGAACGGTGCAGAGCACTATATGGCACAGCTATGGGGAAATAATGATCTATTTTTATTATTGAAATTCACCGGTAAATGCTGCATTTCCACCCTAGGCTTAAACTCGAGTCAATAAGTTTTCCCAGTTTTTTGTGGCAAAATTAGGGGGGTCGGCTTATACTCAGGTCGGCTTATACTCGAGTATATACGGTAGTTATTTTATTTGTTATGACACAAATTAACCCCTTAATTACCGCTAATGCACATTTAACCCCTTAACGACCGCCGATACACCTTTTAACGGCAGCAGTTAAGGGTACTTAAATCACAGCGCCGTTAATTAACGGGGGTGGGGAAAAAGTGAATAGCGCCCCCCAGAGTTGGATTTTCTCTGGGGTCTCGGTTGTCGGAGGTAGCCGAGACCCCAGAGAACATGATTCGGGGTTTTTTTTACTGACCCCGGGTTGCGATCGCCGGCAATTAACCGTTTACCGGCAGTCGCAAAAAAAACGCGATTTGCCATTTAATTTCTCTGTTCTCCAATGTGATCGCTCATCAGATGACAGAGAAATGGGGTCACTGATAGCCCCCCGATACTCACCTGTCTCCCCCGGTGCTCTTCGTGGTTCCCGATGGGCACCGCGATCTTGTTCTGGCCAAAAAATGGCAGGCGCATGTGCAGTGCACCCGCCGGCCGGAATCCGGAAGATCTTTGGGGTCTCGGCTGCCAGGGGTAGCCGAGACCCCAAAGAACATTATCGGGGTCGGCTTTTAGTGACCCCTGTTTTGCGGTCGGCGATCTTCGCGCCAAAGTCACTTTTTCATATGACGCGTTAAGTGCCATTTCTCAGCCAATGAAGGTGGACGCAGAGTGTGGGCAGCGTGATGACATAGGTCTCAGTCCCCACCATCTTAGAGAAGGGCATTGCAGTGATTGGCTTGCTTTCTGTGGCGTCACAGGGGCTATAAAGGGGTGTGCACGCCGACCGCCATTTTACTTCTGCCGATCTGAGCATAGGGAGTGGTTGCTGTAGCTTCGTCTGAAGCAGGGATGTTGTTAGGAAGGGAATATTAACCCCCAAACCGCTTGTGCTGTAGCAATTTCCACTGTCCAACACCACCTTTTCTTTGCAGTGACAGATGAGGTTTTTTTTTGGGTGCATCAGCTCTGTAGCTTATTAGGCTGCATTCTAAGGCTCCCTGATAGCTGCATTGCTGTTCGTACACCGCTGTGCAAACCAACTGCTTTTTGCCAAGCAAAAATCCGGTTGCTCCTTCTTTTCTGCACAATTCTCTTGTTTCTTTGTCCACACTCTTGTGTGCAGCAGTCCTTTTTATTGCTGCCATACTTGTCCTTTGATCATTGTAGGGAGATTGAAATTCTACTACAGCCCTTGTATTTTTTTATATATCGGTCATCCACTTTCTGCCACTCAAACTGTAGTGTAATACAGTGGGCCTTATTTTTTCCAGCTGTCTCCCACACATAAAAAAGGGAGATTTGTATTGCCACTGAGTGCATCTGCGTCAGTCCTGTTTGTGGCATCTGTCATCCACTTTCTGCCACTCAAACTGTAGTGTAATACAATGGGCCTGATTTTTTGCTGCTGTCTCCCACACATAAAAAAGGGAGATTTGTATTGTCACTGAGTGCATCTGCGTCAGTCCTGTTTGTGTCATCTGTCATCCACTTTCTGCCACTCAAACTGTAGTGTAATACAGTGGGCCTGATTTTTTCCAGCTGTCTCCCACACATAAAAAAGGGAGATTTGTATTGCCACTGAGTGCATCTGCGTCAGTCCTGTTTGTGGCATCTGTCATCCACTTTCTGCCACTCAAACTGTAGTGTAATACAATGGGCCTGATTTTTTGCTGCTGTCTCCCACACATAAAAAAGGGAGATTTGTATTGTCACTGAGTGCATCTGCGTCAGTCCTGTTTGTGTCATCTGTCATTTACTTTCTGCCACTCAAACTGTAGTGTAATACAGTGGGCCTGATTTTTTCCTGCTGTCTCCCACACATAAAAAGGGAGATTTGTATTGCCACTGAGTGCATCTGCGTCAGTCCTGTTTGTGGCATCTGTCATCCACTTTCTGCCACTCAAACTGTTGTGTAATACAGTGGGCCTGATTTTTTCCTGCTGTCTCCCACACATAAAAAAGGGAGATTTGTATTGCCACTGAGAGCATCTGCATCAGTCCTGTTTGTGGCATCTGTCATCCACTTTCTGCCACTCAAACTGTAGTGTAATACAGTGGGCCTGATTTTTTCCAGCTGTCTCCCACACATAAAAAAGGGAGATTTGTATTGCCACTGAGTGCATCTGCATCAGTCCTGTTTGTGGCATTTGTCATTCACTTTATGCCACTCAAACTGTTGTGTAATACAGTGGGCCTGATTTTTTCCTGCTGTCTCACACACCTATAAAGGGAGATTTAAACTCACAACAAATTTACGTACACCTTCTAACTGGTTTTACAGTACCATATAACGTTTGTTAGTTTGGTTACATTTTTCCAAGAATGAGGAAGTCTGGTGGAAGAGGTCGTGGCCGTGGGCGGTCATTGCCAGCTGGTAATGATGGTAGTGGTGGTGGAGCATCAGGTGGTCGTGGGAAAAGCAATATAGCACCTAAGTCTCGAGTTGTTGAGCCAGCGTCATCGTCTGGCTACACAAGGCCTCGAACGCTCCCTTTTCTAGGAGTAGGAAAACCGCTTTTAAAGCCGGAGCAGCAGGAACAAGTTTTGGCTTTCCTTGCTGACTCTGCCTCTAGCTCTTTTGCCTCCTCTTCGGAAAGTGCAAATTTTAAAAGCAGCGTGTTATCAGTGGATACTCCCAGTCAGGAACAAGTCGCTTCCTTGTGTCCTTCACCCAGAACAACAGAGAAGGATGCGTCAGGCGACACAACAGGCTACTCCATGGAGCTCTTTACACATACCGTGCCTGGGTTAGAAAGGGAAATTGTTAACAGGCCATCCCAGACCTCCACCAGCATATCAAAGACGCATTGTCCATGCACTCAGGCAATCTGTCAGTACAAAGGTGCACCTCACAACAGATGCATGGACCAGTAGGCATGGCCAGGGACGTTACGTGTCTATCACGGCACACTGGGCTAATGTGGTGGATGCAGTGTCCACAGGGGACAGCCATATTGGGACAGTTCTGCCTAGCCCACGGTCTAGGAAACAGTTGGCTGTAGGCGATCGCCCTCCTCCTCCTCCTCATCCTCCAGCAGAAGCGAGAGCTCGTCCACAGACTGCAGTCGCACGACCGCTCCATCCGCAGCTGCCACTGTTGCACACGAGGTGTCCCATTATGGAACAGCTAGTGGCAAGCGGCAGCAGGCTGTGTTGGGAATGAAGTGTTTGGGCAACAACAGACACACCGCGGAAGTTCTGTCCGAGTTCTTGCAGCAAGAAACTCAGTCATGGCTGGGCGGTATATATCTTAAGGCAGGCACGGTCGTCAGTGATAAGGAATTTTATGGCTGCCATAGCCCTTTCACAACTGAAACACATTCCTTGCCTGGCTCACACCTTGAACCTGGTGGTGCAGTGCTTCCTGAAAAGTTATCCGGGGCTACCCGACCTGCTCCTGAAGGTGCGCAGACTTTGCTCGCACATCCGCAGTTCGCCCGTACACTCCAGCCGTATGCAGAACCATCAGCAATCTTTGAAGCTTCCCCAGAACCGCCTAATAACCGACATTGCAACAAGGTGGAACTCCACACTGCACATGCTTCAGAGGCTCAATATATATATAAACCCAGACTCATAATGCAAGGTGTCCAAAAACCATATCCTGGACAATACCAAATCCTGCTCCAAATAGCAATCTGATCAATCAGGAGAAAGAAGGAGCGCTCAAAATACAATATTAAAAAGTACAAAATTTTATTAAGACACTGAAAACACACATACAAACACATACCTAAAATATGGACACTAAAGGCTATCCCTTTAACCCACACAGTACTGCAAAGAGGTCACATAATAATACAGAGGAATTGCCATGTCCGGAAATAACCTATGGACCTATGTGTACTATACAAAATCGTAATACTACGTCTATGATCCAATATATGGATCTATTTGCGACTTGCAAATAATGCTATTATATCTGCGATCCAAAGTCCGGAACAAGCTACAGAAGACAGTAATGGTAGTCTCCTAAAATTCCCCCTTACCCAGGTGCAGGAGATAGGTTAAGTTGAGCGACACCCCCGACGCGCGTTTTGTTAGCTTTATCAAGGGGAGGTGCCCTCAATCCACCAGAAGGACCTTATATCTAGAATTTCCGGTCACATGGAAAACATGTGACCCGGAAGTCTGCGGGGCTGCCTGTAAACGGCGCATGCGTCCATGGCTCCCCACGCCGCAACCACCCCGCCCAGCCAGGTTCACAAGCCGCATGAATGGAAGCATGGCGTTGACATGAAACACAGTCACCGGCCAGGGACACCAAACGGACGGACCGAGGAGGGGCGGAGCGAGGAGCAAACGGGCGCATGCGCACTGCAGTCCAGAACCAAAAAATGGCATGAAGATACATTAAGATATATACACAGATGCAACACAGGTACAGTTAGGTCCATATATATTTGGACAGAGACAACATTTTTCTAATTTTGGTTATAAACATTACCACAATGAATTTTAAACAAAACAATTCCAGTGCAGTTGAAGTTCAGACTTTCAGCTTTCATTTGAGGGTATCCACATTAAAATATGATGAAGGGTTTAGGAGTTTCAGCTCCTTAACATGTGCCACCCTGTTTTTAAAAGGACCAAAAGTAATCGGACAGATTCAATAATTTTAAATAAAATGTTAATATTTAGTACTTGGTTGAAAACCCTTTGTTGGCAATGACTGCCTGAAGTCTTCAACTCATGGACATCACCAGACACTGTGTTTCCTCCTTTTTAATGCTCTGCCAGGCCTTCACTATGGTGGTTTTCAGTTGCTGTTTGTTTGTGGGCCTTTCTGTCTGAAGTTTAGTCTTTAACAAGTGAAATGCATGCTCAATTGGGTTAAGATCAGGTGACTGACTTGGCCATTCAACAATATTCCACTTCTTTGCTTTAATAAACTCCTGGGTTGCTTTGACTTTATGTTTTAGGTCATTGTCCATCTGTAGTATGAAACGACGACCAATCAGTTTGGCTGCATTTGGCTGGATCTGAGCACACAGTATGGCTCTGAATACCTCAGAATTCATTCGGCTGCTTCTGTCCTGTGTCACATCATCAAAAAAAACACTAGTGACCCAGTGCCACTGGCAGCCATGCATGCCCAAGCCATCACACTGCCTTCGCCGTATTTTACAGATGATGTGGTATGCTTTGGATCATGAGCTGTACCACGCCTTCGCCATACTTTTCTCTTTCCATCATTCTGGTAGAGGTTGATCTTGGCTTCATCTGTCCAAAGAATGTTCTTCCAGAACTATGCTGGCTTTTTTAGATGTTTTTTCGCAAAGTCCAGTCTAGCCTTTTTATTGTTGATGCTTATGAGTGGCTTGCACCATGCAGTGAACCCTCTGTATTTACTTTCATGCAGTCTTCTCTTTATGGTAGATTTGGATATTGATACGCCTACCTCCTGGAGAGTGTTGTTCACTTGGTTGGCTGTTGTGAAGGGGTTTCTCTTCACCATGGAGATTATTCTGCGATCATCCACCACTGTTGTCTTCTGTGGGCGCCCAGGTCTTTTTGCATTGATGAGTTCACCAGTGCTTTCTTTCTTTCTCAGGATGTACCAAACTGTAGATTTTGCCACTCCTAATATTGTAGCAATTTCTCAGAAGGATTTTATCTGTTTTTTTGGAGCGTAAGGATGGCTTGTTTCACCTGCATGGAGAGCTCCTTTGACCGCATGTTTACTTTTCTGCAAAACCTTCCAAATGCAAGCACCACACCTCAAACCAACTCCAGGCCTTTTATCTGCTTAATTGAGAATGACATAGCGAAGGGATTGCCCACACCTGTCCATGAAATAGCCTTGGAGTCAATTGTCCAATTACTTTTGGTCCCTTAAAAAACAGGGTGGCAAATGTTAAGGAGCTGAAACTCCTAAACCCTTCATCCAATTTTAATGTGGATACCCTCAAATGAAAGCTGAAAGTCTGATCTTCAACTGCATCTGAATTGTTTTGTTTAAAATTCATTGTGGTAATGTCTATAACCAAAATTAGAAAAATGTTGTCTCTGTCCAAATATATATGGACCTAACTGTATAATTACAAAAGTAATTCCTATATAGCAAATATATTATACATAATCACAAGAATGATCATAAAAAGGAAGTGTGTTGAGTCCATCTGATTTTTCAACATGCCAATGTGAGGTCCAATTTTCTGAAGATACCCGGAACACCATATAGAGAACTATAACAAACAATAAAACACAATTACAACACATAGAAAATAAAAATAAATAAAAGGTGAAGTAGACACCATACGTAGGGGAGAAGAAGACAGTCTTAATCCGGACTACAGGAACGGGACAAAATTAAGAGATTCATTGAGACCACCAGGTCTAACGGTACCCAGGGTCATGATCCATTTAAGTTTGCGTTGGGCAAGGAGTTGCTTAACATTGCCCCCTCATATACCCATGTGGATGAGGTCTATCCCCCTTACCATGAATTCACTTGGATCACAGTCATGGTATTTTCTAAAATGTTTTGGTATAGTCTTTAACTGGGAGACGTCCTCCACCGTCCTGGCCGCGCCAATGTCCCGCACAAGCTCCCTCACCCTCACTCTAAGTTCGCAAGATGTTAAACCTACATAGATGAGACGGCAGCTGCAAGTAGCATAGTAAATCACATTTCTGCTACTGCAAGAGATGTACTGTCTTATTTCAAACTCTCTTTTGCCGTCCGCCGAGGAGAATGAGGAGCTGCGCAAGACATTGGCGCAGGCAACACAGTGTCCACACGTATAGCAGCCCACGGTACTGCGTACAGAACCAAAAAGGGGAGTTCTAG
Source organism: Ranitomeya imitator (assembly GCF_032444005.1). Lineage (NCBI taxonomy): Eukaryota > Metazoa > Chordata > Amphibia > Anura > Dendrobatidae > Ranitomeya > Ranitomeya imitator. The sequence continues at coordinate 639,358,466 of NC_091284.1, forward strand.
GTGCCACATAATGACTCTTGACCAAGAAGTCTTTCAAGCTCCTAGCCTTCCTTGGGGTCATCAGGGGACGGTCAGACAGGAACGGACTCAGGGAGGGCTCGGTGCTCAAAATCCAATGTTTACTTAGGATGGTACGTATACTATCCCATTCATGATTGAATTCGGATATGACTGACCACAACAATGCTGGGGTGAGGGGGTCCTTTTTCTAACACCCGGCCCAGGAACCCCTCACCCCTACCAGTGGTAAGTGTCTGCCGACCCTTTATGCGGTTACAATTGCCTCTTTGTGGGGACATGCATACAAAGGGTTTCTGTTTATACGGTAGGCATAATTACCTGTGCCACAGTATTTTTTGCACATGTACCTTATAATGAGACTGAATGATAGGCACTAATAGACTAGGGCTACTGGTGGGTCCTGGTTACCCTGGTGTGTTGCCCTTGCACGTGTATCACTTTATTTATGTTTGTAAACATATGTGAATATATATCATGTGAACTTTCAATCAATTTTGATATTTTTACCTTGCATATACCTAGTACAACTCCTATTTCTCCTTTTAAGTATGTTGTTTTGAGTGGGTATGCTTTTTCTTCTTGCTATATGGGCTAACTTTAGTCCTTCCTGCTGACGAAAATATGTCAGAGAGGTTTTTGTGGCTACTTACTGATTTGGGCCTACTCACTGTGTTAGCCTCTCATTACAGTTGTCCTCTACTGAACAAAGCAATGCCGCCTGGTTAGTCCTGTACCAATTTTGAAATGCATTTAGCCCACTTTATTATTTGGGCCTATATCTGTGTTTCCTCCTCATCCTGCCCATTACCCAGCCAGTGCTAGATGACTCTGCTGGTACATTGACCCAGACCGCTACATTCCCCTTGCACGCTACACATCCAGAATCTGACCCTGCTGAAAGTCAGGTTCCCCTTCCCGCATACTATACCACCTTACACGGGGACAAAGAGGAAGGTGCAGATGAAAGGGCAGGTTCCTTCATCAGGTGGGGGGGAATACTCATTGGTGACGTCACTGGCACAGGGCCCCTCATAGTACGCAAAAGTGTCGCTGCCGGTGGGAGGTGCCCCCACCATGCAAACACACCGCCATACTTTGACGGGCCCTGTGCCAGTGCCAATGCGAACGAGTGGGACCCCCCTGCTTGCTCAGGATCACAGCACTTGCAAAGTTGAAATACTTACCTCTCCCTGCTCCACTGCCATGACGTGGTCCACGTTTCCTGGGCCCATTAAATACTTGAACCAGCCATACCCCCCACAACTTTAGTCAAATGACCCCCAATGTCCAATGCCTAACTAATATTTTAAGGTAAATTAAGATTGACAAGCTTCAGTATCAAGAATGGATGTTTTTGCCATTTAAATGGGCACTGTAGGTGTTTTCCTGGCTTCCACTCACTGCCAACTATGCTTCCCCATTGACTTGCATTGGGTTTCGTGTTTCGGTCGATCCCCGGCTTTTCGCGATAATCGGCCGATTTCACTCGACTCGATTTTTGAGATAGTCGGGTTTCGCAAAACCCGACTCGATCATAAAAAAGTAAAAGTCGCTCAACCCTAATCACCGGTAATTAACTGTTTACCTGCGGCCGCACAAAAAAAGCAAAGTGTCATTCTTTGTCCTCTGATGTGATCGGACATCAGAGGACAGAGAAATAGGGGAGATCGGGGACCGTATCATACTTTCCGGTATCCCTGAGTCCTCCTGCGTCCCCTCCCACCAGCTTCTTCATCCGGTAAGAAAAAGGCGGGCGCATTAGCAGTGCGCCCGCCATGATGTGCCGACCGGCAGCTAGAGGAGTTGGGGCTAAATTTAGGGTTAGGGTTAGGGTTGGGGCTAAATTTAGGGTTAGTGTTAGGGTTGGGGCTAAATTTAGGGTTAGGGTTAGGGTTGGGGCTAAATTTTGGGTTAGGGTTAGGGTTGGGGCTAAATTTAGGGTTAGGGCTAAATTTAGGGTTAGGGTTAGGGTTGGGGCTAAATTTAGGGTTAGGCTTCTTTCACACTTCTGTCGGTACGGGGCCGTCGCAATGCGTCGGTCCGATGTACCGATGCACGTTGTGAAAATTGTGTAAAACGTGGGCAGCAGATGTAGTTTTTCAACGCATCCGCTGCCCAGTCTATGTCCTGGGGAGGAGGGGGCGGAGTTAGGGCCACGCATGCTTGGTCGGAAATGGCGGATGCGACGTACAAATACATTACATTGAACTTTTTTGTGACGACGGTCCGCCAAAACACAACGGATCCAGTGCACGACGGACGAGACATGTGGCCACTCATCGCGATCCGTCAGCAATACAAGTCTATGGGCAAAAAATGCATCCTGCGGGCACATTTGCAGGATCTGTTTTTTGTCCAAAACAACGGATTGTGACGGATGCCACACAACGCAAGTGTGAAAGTAGCCTTAGGGCTAGGGCTAGGGTTGGGGTTGGGGCTAAATTTAGGGTTAGGGCTAGGGTTAGGGTTGGGGCTCAAGTTAGGGCAAGTGTTGGGGCTAAAGTTAGGGTTAGAGTTGGGATTAGGGTTTGGATTAGGGTTGGTGTTAGGGTTAGGGTTGGCATTAGGGTTACGTTTGGGATTATGGTTAGGTTTGGGATTAGGGTTAAGGTTAGGGTTGGGATTAGGGTTAGGGGTGTATTGGGATTAGGGTTATGTTTGAGGTTAGGGTTGAGATTAGGATTAGGGGTGTGGTGGATTTAGAGTTTTGATTAGGGTTATGGTTAGGGTTGAGATTAGGGTTGTTTTGGGGTTATGGTTGTGATTATCGTTAGGGTTGTGATTAGGATTATGGATCGGGTTGGCATTAGGGTTAGGAGTGTGTTTGGGTTAGGGTTGGAGTTAGAATTAGGGGGTTTCCACTGTTTAGGTACATCACGGGTTCTCCAAACATGACAGCCAATTTTGCACTCAAAAAGTCAAATGGTGCTTCCTCCCTTCTGAGCTCTGCCGTGCACCCAAACAATGGTTTACCCCCACATATGGGGCATCAGCATACTCGGGATAAATTGGACAACAACTTTTCTTGTCCAATTTCTCCTGTTATCCTTGTGAAAATAAAAACATGGGGGCTAAAAAATCTTTTTTGTGAAAAAAAAAAATATTTTTTATTTTCACGACTCTGCATTATAAACTTCTGTGAAGCACTCGGGCATTCAAAGTTCTCACCACACATCTAGATAAGTTCCTTGGGGGGTCTAGTTTCCAAAATGGAGTCACTTGTGGGGGGTTTCTACTGTTTAGGTACATCAGTGGCTCGGCAAATGCAACATAATGCCCACAGACCATTCTATCAAAGTTTGACATTAGGGTTGTTTTGGGGTAAGGGTTGTGATTATGGTTAGGGTTAGTGATTAGGATTATGGATCAGGTTGGGATTAGGGTTAGGGGTGTGTTGGGGTTAGGGTTGGAGCTAGAATTGGGGGGTTTCCACTGTTTAGGTACATCAGGGGGTCTCCAAACACGACAGCCAATTTTGCGCTCAAAAAGTCAAATGGTGCTCCCTCCCTTCTGAGCTCTGCCGTGCGCCCAAACAGTGGGTTACCACCACATATTTGGCATCAGCATACTCGGGATAAATTGGACAACAACTTCTGGGGTCCAATTTCTCTTGTTACCCTTGTGAAAATAAAAACTTGGGGGCTACAAAATATTTTTTGGGAAAAAAAATATATTTTTTATTTTCACGACTCTGCATTCTAAACTTCTGTGAAGCACTTGGGCATTCAAAGTTCTCACCACACATCTAGATAAGTTCCTTGTGGGGGTCTAGTTTCCAAAATGGAGTCACTTGTGGGGGGTTTCTACTGTTTAGGTACATCAGTGGCTCGGCAAATGCAACATAATGCCCACAGACCATTCTATCAAAGTCTGCATTCCAAAACGGCGCTCCTTCCCTTTCGAGCTCTGTTTTGTTGGTGAAACCATCATTTTTGTGTAAACAAATGCGATTTTTTATTTTCACGGCTCTACGTTATAAACTTCTGTGAATCACTTGGGTATTCAAAGTGCTCACCACACATCTAGATAAGTTCCTTACGGGATCTAGTTTCAAAAATGGTGTCACTTGTTGAGCGTTTCCACTGTTTATGCACATCAGGGGCTCTCCAAACCCGACATGGCAACCGATCTCAATTCCAGCCAATTCTGCATTGAAAAAGTCAAATGGCGCTCCTTCTCTTCCAAGCTCTGCGATGCGCCCAAACAGTGGTTTACCCCCACATATTGGGTATTGGCATATTCAGGAGAAATTGCACAACAAAACTTATGGTTAAACTTCTGTTTTTACACTTGTGAAAATTTAAAAAAATGGTTCTGAAGTAAAATGTTTGCAAAAAAAAAGTAAAATGCTCATTTTTTCTTCCACATTGTTTCAGTTCCTGTGAAACACGTAAAGGGTTAATAAACTTCTTGAATGTGGTTTTGAGCACCTTGAGGGGTGCAGTTTTTAGAATGGTGTCACACTTGGTTATTTTCTATCATATAGACCCCTCAAAATGACTTCAAATGTGATGTGGTCCCTAAAAAAATGGTGTTGTAAAAATGAGAAATTGCTGGTCAACTTTTTTTTTAACCCTTATAAGGCTGGTTTCACATTTGCGGTTTTTGCCGCTGCGTTTTAGCGCAAAAAAATGCATGCGCTTTTTTTTCTATACTTAACATTAAAAACGCATGCTTTTTTTGCATGCGTTTTGCCGCGTTTTGACGACGCATGCGTCTTTTCTATGCTTGCGTTTTGTTGCGGAAATGCAACCTGTAGTAATTTCTAGCAGCGTTTTTTTGCTGCAAAAAAAGCATGCTGTCTATGTGTTTTTAAATGCATGCGTTTCAATAGAAAAACACAAGAATACACACTGATAAGCCACCCCCCAACCCTAACCCTAACCTTAGGGATCCTAACCCTAACCCTAGGGATCCTAACCCTAACCCTAACCATAAGGGTTAGGATCCTAACCCTAACCCTAACCTTAAGGGTTAGGGTTAGGGTTAGGATCCCTAGGGTTAGGGTTAGGGTTAGGATCCCTAGGGTTAGGGTTAGTGTTAGGATCCCTAGGGTTAGGGTTAGGGTTAGGGTTAGGATCCCTAGGGTTAGGGTTAGGGTTAGGATCCCTAGGGTTAGGGTTAGGGTTAGGGTTAGGATCCCTAGGGTTAGGGTTAGAATCCCTAGGGTTACTAGGAATCCTAACCCTAACCCTAACCCTAGCCATTTCTGTTCATAGTGGGTTTTCTAGTTGATTTTGATGATTGGCAGCTGTCACACACTTCTCATCATGCGTTTCAAAAATGCAAATGCAGGAAAAAACGTATGTAAACGCGTCAAAATGCCACGTTTTTTTTAACCAAAAAACGCGTTTACATGCGTTTTTTGCACCACATGCATTTGCGTTAAAAACGCTGCGTGTTTTAACGCAAATGTGAAACTAGCCTAACTCCCTAACAAAAAAAAAAATTGTTTCCAAAATTGTGCTGATGTAAAGTAGACATGTGGGAAATGTTATTTATTAACTATTTTGTGTGACATTTCTCTCTGATTTAAGGGCATAAAAATACAAAGTTTGAAAATTGCTACATTTTAAAAATGTTTGCCATATTTCCGTTTTTTTCATAAAAAATCGCAAGTAATATCGAAGAAGTGTTACCACTAACATGAAGTACAATATGTCACAAAAAGACATTCTCTGAATCAGCGGGATCTGTTAAAGTGTTCCAGAGTTATAACCTCATAAAATGACAGTGGTGAGAATTGTAAAAATTGGCTCGGTCATTAAGTACCAAATTGGCTCTGTCACTAAGGGGTTAAATGGTCGCTGCTAAGGGTGCTTATTCTTTCATCACCATTTTAAAAAGGCAATAGGGAATAGGTCTATAGCAGCCCTCAGTGTCTGAAAATCTACATTGTCTAATCTATTGGGGGTGGTTGTATATCTGGAGAACACAAACAAGGATGGATTTTCCTGCCCCCAATAAAAAATGTGTGCCCGCTATTAAAATCATTTCTATCTCTTCTAATATTATATTTATGTAATCAAATGTAATTATTCTTTCTTCACCTCCCAATGGTTTAAATTTCTGCAAGGCACATGCTCACTGCACCCTAGATGAATTAACTGAGAAGTGTAATTTGTAAAATGACTTCACGTATAAGGGTTTTTGCTGTTCTGACACCTCAGGGGCTCTGTCAATGTGACATGGCACCCTCAAATAATTACGGCAAGATCTAATTTCCAATATGGTGCTTGCTCCCTTCTGGGATTTGCACTGTGCCTCAAAAGTAGTTTTCGATCACACATGGGAAATCAGTGTACTCTGGAGAAATTGCACTACAAATTGTATGATCCATTTTACTCTGTTAACCTTGTGAAAATGAAAAATTTGGGGCAAAAAAAAACAAAACTTTATTTTTTTATTTTCACAGTTCAACATTAAGATCTTCTGTGAAGCAACTGTGGGTTCAAGGTGCTCACGACACATCTAGACTAGTGATGAGTGAGGGTGCTCGTTACTCGGGTTTTTCCGAGCATGCTTGAATGTTCTCCGAGTATTTTGGGCATGCTCGAAAATTGTGTTTGTGTCCCCAGATGCATGTTTTGCGGCTGCTAGTCAGCCTGAATACATATGGGGATTCCCTAACAAACAGGCAATCCCTGTATGCGTTCAGGTTGTCTAACAGCCACAAATTGTGCAGCTGCTGCAACACAAACATAGTCTATGAGCACCCCCAAAATACTCGGAGTACACCCGAGCATGCTCGGAAATCTTGAGTAACAAGCATACTCACTCATCATTGATCTAGATACATTCCTTGGGGGTTCTAGCTTCCAAAATGAGGTTACTTGTGGGAGGAATCCACTATTTACTCTCACCAGGGGCTCTCCAAACACAGCATGGTGTCCGTTAATGTTTCCAGCAAATTTTACATTCAAAAAGTCAAATTGCATGCCTGCCCTTCCGAGCCCTTCCGTGCACCCAAACAGTAGTTTTACCCAACATATGGAGTATTGGTGTACTCCAAAAAAATTGCACAACAAATTGTATGGTTCATTTTATCCTGTTACTTCGGGTTCGCTCATCACTAGTAGCAACCTTTTCAACAAGCAGTTTTCAAAAGAAAAAACTTCAAGAAATATCACAAAATTTTGAGAAATTTAAAAAGTTATGGAAAAACATTATACAGTTTGACATTTTCATGCCCATCCCAGCCAGTTCTGCCAACTGTGAGCAGAGCTTAATTAGGACGGCTCCTGGCCAGGCACAATTGACAAATTAATCATAATTTATGTCAGAAAGATTACATAAACTAAAATACAAATGTAATTCAGACACTGACTGTTGGAGCATTGCTGGTGCTGACACATGGCAGTTGAAAGTGGAAACAAATTAATCAATTTGACTCATCTCCCTTTATCGCACAGTTCCTTAAGACTGGTATGCAAAACACCAGTTTTGATGTGTTGAGTGGAGATGAGCAAACCTGAAATTAAACGTTTGGCAATTGTACCCGACAGTTAGTGTCCGGAGCTAAACACCAAATATGGACTTTCTCCAGTGGTTCATTGCAATGTTCAGAGTTCAGGGGAAAGTCCATTGCAGTGAGAGTGTTTTTTCTAGCTGCAAAGTTTGGGTTCAATGGAGTTCAGGTTCTGGTTGAAGTTGGTGTAAAGTTCTGGTACCTGAACCAAACTTGCGCTAAAGTCCGCTTCGGGTATCAAAACATGAACTTCCACGGGTCCGCTCATCTCCAGTATTGAGGTCACCGTTTTTGAAAAGTCTAGAAAATTGTTTTCAAAGAATACTTAGATAAAATCTTAGGGATAATAAATGTGATTGGTTTCGATTGCCAAGAAAATTTTATTACCACAAATGTGCCACTACTTAGTTGATTTGTTTTGTTTTTAGAATGTATGCAATATCTCTTATGGCAGTCTTTACTTGCAGTCAATATTTAACATTGGAAAGTAAAGGAGAATCTTTGCAATTTATTGATTTATTTATCCCTCCATGAAAAACACTGATGACACACTAATGGTAAAAATGGACACATGGACCATACATTGAGGACATACTGATCCAAAACACTGATGACATGCTGATGGTAAAAATGGACACACATACCATACACTGATGACTAGTGTTGAGCGATACATTCCGATATTCAAAGGTATCGGTATTGGATGGTATCGACCGATATCCAAAAAATATCGGATATCGCCGATACCGATACCTGATACCAATGCAAGTCAATGGGACACAAATATCGGAAGGTATCCTGGATGGTTCCCAGGGTCTGAAGGAGAGGAAACTCTCCTTCAGGCCCTTGGATCCATATTCATGTAAAAAAATAAAGAATAAAAATAAAAAATATGGATATACTCACCCCTCCGAAGGACCCTGGCTGTCACCGCTGCGAGCGTCTGCCTCCGTCCCTAAGAATGCAGTGAGTGAAGGACCTTCGATGACGTCGCAGTCAGGTCTCCCCTCCTCCAGACCCTTGGAACCATACGCACCGCACACGCCAATTCCGATTTCCAATATCGCAAAAATATCGGAACTCGGTATCGGAATTCCGATACAGCAAATATCGGCCGATACTCGATACTTGCAGTATCGGAATGCTCAACACTACTGATGACATGTTGATGGTAAAAATGGACATACTGACCATACACTGATGACATGTTTCAATGTATGGTCAGGCCAAACTCTGTATACTGTATGTACTTTTTTTTAAACAAAACAAAACACACTTACTTTTTTTATTTAAAAATAACAAACAAAGTCATACTCACCTAATGCCTAATTCCAATGAATCACTTGTCTCCTGTAATAAAACAGAAATAAAAAAACATCAACATCCCTCACCTGTCTGTCGTTCTGTCCCATGACGTAATCCATGTCTAGGGACTACTGGTATCACATCGGGAAAATGCAAAAATGTGACAGTCCAGGCAGAGAATCATTGGTGACTGAACTGCTGTGAACGCAGCATCAATAACTAGTGATGACATCATCGAGGTTTCCGCAGGTCACTGAGGCGGCGTTCTCAGCCGGGCTGAACTGCGGTAACATCGTGAGATCCCTGCTATCTAATAAATGTGCCTTTTCTGGGTGGCTGTGGGCTGCTATTTTTAGGCTGGAGGGGCCAATATCCATGGCTCCTTACCAGACTTAGAATATTAGCCGCCAGATGTCTGCTTTGAAAAGCTGGTTGTCAAAAATGTAGGGGAGCCCACACCGTTTTCTTAATTATTTATTAAAGAAATAATAAAATATGGCTTGGGAACCCCTCTATTCTAGATAACCAGCCTTGTTGAAGCTGACAGCTGAGGGTTGCCACCTACAGCTGTGAGTTTTTCCTGGCTGGTTATCAAAAGCCAACGCTGTTTTTTTTAAATTATTTATTTACAGCACAGAAGCTGGCTGATGAATACTCCAAACAGCTGCTTTTGCTGTGTCACAGGTGTTTCACACTGCATCTAGCTGCAGAAGATCTCAGCGGTTTGCTTTGCAAACACCTTCCTAGTCCTTCTGACTTTAGGACCCAGTTCCAACCTGCTCCGGCTTTAGTTGGCACACCAGGACCAGGGTGTTTATAACTCCTATCTTGCTGCTGGGAGTTGTCGGTGATATTTCCTTTTCCATTTCCCTGTTGAGGCTTGGAGGTGTAGCAGTTGACCATTTTCCTCTTTGGTGTTTTGAGGATGTCTGTATTTCTCTATGAGTTTACTCAAGCTAAGTATTCCCCTTGTTTGTGTATCCCATTGGTCTTTAGTGGTAGTTTGGATTGACTATTATAAATCCCGTCCTTCCCTATGCAAGGCTTATCACTAGGGTCAGGCAGGGGCTACGTATCCTGCTCTGCAAGAGGTGCGGAACCTATACAGGGATGCTTAGGGCAGGCATCTAGATATTAGATCTGCCTTGGGGTCTCCACTCCCCTCTTCCCTAGTGTTGGATTACCTTCCTCTTATCCCTTCATGTTGCACTTAGTCTTTCCTACACTGTGCATTATTATCGGCCGTGCATATTTAAGGAAATAAAAAATGACTTTTTTTGTATGTTTTTTCAGGTATGCAGGACTAACAGAGCAGCTGCGCTGTGTGTCTCTGGAGGTAAATAACCTCCGCTATGAGGTTTAGCAGCAGCGATAGCAGCTGCAGGTCGCTGATGTTGGGGTCTCTGCAGGTAGGCTGATCCAGCTTGAACCCAAGTTTGCCCTTTCAGACAGATTTTTCAGAGGAAGGGACAAGGTTTTAGTGTTTAATGAAGCTTGCAAACTTTACTTTAATCTTTGTCCTTATTCCTTCAGAAGTGAAGAGTAACGAGCGGGTATTGTGATCTCTCTTCTACAGGGAGATCCACAGTAATGGGCTTTTTCTTTGCCACAGGATTCGTTTTGTCTCCTGTCTGTGGAGGGTTTTGGGGGGCTCTTGTCCTTATCTATGATGACCCTGACTGAGTTGCCTTGGCTGAGTCCAGGTTGCCTTGCCTTCAGCAGGGGGATCGGTCAGTGGAGACTTATAGCTCCGACTTCCGCAGGTGGGCAACTGATTCAGAGTGGAATGACAGGGCTCTCAGAAGCTAAATTCTTCAGTGTTTCACTGAAAGTTTGAAGGATGCTTTGGCAGTGTACAAAACCCCAGAGTTCTTGGAAACCACTATTTCTTTTGAGTAAGACCACTTTTTTCACAACCTCTTTTTCGGGGTTTTGCCCTATTGTCAGGGGAGCAGTCTAGCAGAAACCAGTGGTGAGGAGACCCTTTCAGACCCTCATCTTCACCTCTGCTGTCAGGGTTCTTCTTCATGAAGAAGAAAGATGGCAGTATATGTCCCTGTTTAGATTTCTGGGAATTAAATCAAATTACAGTCCGAGATCTATTCCCCCTTCCTCTGATTCCTGATCTGTTCAGCCAGGTTGTGGGAGCTAAGCTGTTATCCAAGTAGGATTTAAGGTGGGCCTACAACCTGGTTAGAATCAGCGAAAGGGATGAATGGAAAAGAGCATTCTATATCCCTGAGGGTTATTTTGAGAGTCTGGTCATGCCTTTTGGTCTGACCAATGCACCTGCGGTATTCCAGCATTTCATTAACGCTACTTTCCATAATTTGGTGGGTAGGTTTGTGGTGGTCTATCTAGATGATATTTTGATTTACTCACCTGATTTGGAGACACATTGAGGGCATGTTAGACAGGTGCTGCAAATATAAATAGATTACAAATTGTATGCCAAACTGGAAAAATGTGTTTTCACCGTCCAGGAGGTGCAGTTTTTGGGATACCTGCTATACCTGTCATCTTCAAGTTTTTGGATGGTTCCGGAGAAGATCCGTGCTGTCCTTGATTGGGACAATCCCGAGAACCAGACAGCCCTACAGCATTTTCTGGGTTTTACTACTTTTTACCTGACATTCATCGAGAATTATTCAGTAATTGTGAAACCCCTTATTGGCATGACAAAGAAGGGGCCTGACTTTTCCAAATGGTTGAACGCTGCCCTGCAGGTTTTTTCCTCTCTAAAGAGCTGTTTTGCCATGGCTCCTTTACTTAGTCAACCCAAGGTTTCCCATCTCTTGTAGAGAGGTTGAAACGTCAGAGGTGGGAGTTGGGGCTGTGTTGTATATAGGACCGTCCCCTGGGGAGTGACGCCCATGTGCCTTCTTTTGAAAAAAAAATTTTGGCTGAGAGAAATTATGACATGGGTAATAGGGAGCTTTTAGTAATCAAGTTGGCATTTGAAGAGTGGTGACATTATTATTATTATTATTGTTATTTATTTATATAGCACCATTGATTCCATGGTGCTGTACATGAGAAGGGGTTACATACAAGTTACAAATATCACATACAGTAAACAAACTAACAATGACGGACTGATACAGAGGGGCGAGGACCCTGCCCTTGCGGGCTTACATTCTACAGGATTATGGGGAAGGAGACAGTAGGTTGAGGGTTGCAGGAGCTCCGGTGTTGGTGAGGCGGTAGCTCCGGTGTTGGTGAGGTGGTAGCTCCGGTGTTGGTGAGGCGGTAGCTCCGGTGTTGGTGAGGCGGTAGCTTCGTTGGTGATGAGGCAGCAGCGGTGTCAGTGCAGGCTGTAGGCTTTTCTGAAGAGATGAGTTTTCAGGTTCCGTCTGAAGGATCCGACTGTGGTTGATAGTCGGACGTATTGGGGCAGAGAGTTCCAGAGGATGGGGGATATTCGGGAGAAGTCTTGGAGGCGATTGGATGAGGAGCGAATAAGTGTGGAGGAGAAGGAGGTCTTGGGAGGACCGGAGGTCACGTGAGGGAAGATATCGAGAGATTAGTTCAGAGATATATGGAGGAGACAGGTTGTGGATGGCTTTGTAGGTCAGTATTAGCAATTTGAACTGGATACGCTGAGGGAATGGGAGCCAGTGAAGAGATTTGCAGAGGGGGGAAGCGGAGGAGTAGCGAGGAGAGAGATGGATTAGTCGGGCAGCAGAGTTAAGGATGGACTGGAGAGGTGCAAGGGTGTTAGCAGGGAGGCCACAGAAAAGGATGTTGCAGTAGTCAAGGCGGGAAATGATGAGGGTGTGCACAAGCATTTTAGTAGATTGGGGGTTGAGGAAAGGACGGATCCTGGAGATATTTTTGAGCTGGAGGCGACAGGAGGTGGAAAGAGCTTGGATGTGTGGTTTGAAGGACAGGGCAGAGTCGAAGGTTACTCCGAGGCAGCGGACTTCGGGTACAGAGGAAAGCATGATGTCATTGACTGCGATAGATAGGTCAAGTAAGGAAGATTTGTGGGATGGAGGAAAGATGATGAGTTCAGATTTGTCCACATTGAGTTTGAGGAAGCGAGAGGAGAAGAAGGAGGATATGGCTGATAGGCACTCTGGGATTCTGGACAGCAGAGCGGTGACGTCTGGGCCAGAGAGGTAGATCTGAGTGTCGTCAGCATAGAGGTGGTACTGGAATCCATGGGACTTTATGAGTTGTCCCAAGCCAAGTGTATAGATTGAGAAGAGTAGGGGTCCTAGAACAGAGCCTTGGGGGACTCCAACAGAGAGAGGGTGGGATGAGGAGGTAGTATGGGAGTGGGAGACGCTGAATGTGCGGTTGGAAAGGTACGAGGCGATCCAGGAGAGGGCGAGGTCTTTGATGCCAAAGGAGGAGAGGATCTGTAGTAGGAGGCAGTGGTCAACTGTGTCGAAAGCAGAGGACAGGTCTAGAAGGAGGAGTACAGATTATTATCCAGTAGCTTTGGCGGTAAGTAGGTCATTAGTGATTTTGGTCAGGGCAGTCTCAGTTGAGTGATGGGGGCGGAAACCAGATTGTAGATTGTCGTACAACAAGTTAGATGAGAGGTGGGAGGAGAGTTCAGCATGGACGTGCTGCTCCAGGAGTTTGGAAGCAAATGGGAGCAGCAATATTGGGCGATAGCTGGACATAGCAGTTAGATCGAGGGTTGGCTTTTTAAGGATAGGCGTGATTGTGGCATGTTTAAACGCAGAGGGGAAGGTGCCAGAAGTTAGTGATAGGTTGAAGAGGTAGGTTAGGGATGGGATAAGTGTGGTGGTGAGGTTGGGGAGGAGGTGGGATGGGATGGGGTCGAGCGCACAGGTGGTGAGGTGGGATTTGAAGAGGAGACAATTAAGTCCCCCTTCAGTGATGTTGGATAGGGAGGTTATGGGGTTTGGGCATTGGTCTGGTATACAAAGGGGTTGTGGTGGTTGAACAATAAAGTCTTGCCTTGTCTGGTCGATCTTATTTTTAAAGTGTGTGGCAAAGTCCTCAGCAGAGATGAGGGAGGTTGGAGGGGGCAGTGGGGGGCGGAGGAGGGAGTTAAATGTTTTCAATAACTGTTTGGGGTTGTGGGATAGGGAAGATACAAGGGTTGTGAAGTAGGCCTGTTTAGCAGAGGTGAGTGCAGATTTAAAAGCGAGTGTTGCTTGTTTGAATACAGTGAAGTCGTCTTGCGAGTGTGTTCTCTTCCAATGCCGCTCCGCAACCCTGGACACTTGGGTGGAGGTGGGTTTCCAACCTATTACTGTTATCACTGACCATAAGAACTTGTCTTAAAGTGGGTATGGAAAGTATTCAGACCCATTTAAATGTTTCACCCTGTTTCATTGCAGCCATTTGGTAAATTAAAAAAAATCATTTTTTCACATTAATGTACACTCTGTACCCCATCTTGACTGAAATAAAAGAAATGTAGAAATTTTTGCAAATTTATTAAAAAAGAAAAACTGAAATATCACATGGTCATAAGTATTCAGACCCTTTGCTCAGACACGCACATTTAAGTCACATGCTGTCCATTTCCTTGTGATCCTCTTTGAGATGGTTCTACTCCTTTATTGGAGTCCAGCTGTGCTTAATTAAACTGATAGGACTTGATTTGGAAATGCACACACCTGATTATATAAAGACCTCACAGCTCACAGTGCATGTAAGACCAAATGAGAATCATGAGGTCAAAGGAACTGGCCAAGGAGCTCGGAAACAGAATTGTTTCAAAAGAATTTCTGCAGAACTCAAGGTTCAAAAGAGCACAGTGGCCTCCATAATCCTTAAATGGAAAAAGTTTTGGACTACCAGAAGTCTTCCTAGACCTGACTGTCCAGCCAAACTGAGCAATCATTGGAGAAAAGCCTTAGTGAGAGTAGTAAAGAAGAACCCCAAGATCACTGTGACTGAGCTCCAGAGATGCAGTAGGGAGATGGGAGAAAGTTCTACAAAGTCAACTATCACTGCAGCCCTACACCAGTCAGGTCTTTATGGCAGAGTTTCCAATGGAAGACTATCCTCAGTGCAAGACATATGAAAGTCCGCATAGAGTTTGCTAAAAAACACATGAAGGACTCCCAGACTATGAGAAATAGCATTCTCTGGTCTGATGAGATAAAGATAGACCTTTTTGGTGATAATGCTAAGCGATATGTGTGGAGAAAACAAGGCACTGCTCATCACCTGCCCAATACAATCCCAAAAGTGAAACATGGTGGTGGCAGCATCATGCTATGTGGTGTTTTTCAGCTGCAGGGACAGGACGACTTGTAGTCATTGAAGGAAACATGAATGCGGCCAAGTACATATATATCCTGGATGAAAACCTCTTCCAGAGTGCTCCGGACCTCAGACATGGCCGAAGGTTCACTTTCCAACAAGAAAATGACCCTAAGCCCACAGCTAAAATAACAAAGGAGCGGTTTCAGAACAACTCTATGACCATTCTTGACTGGTCCAAGCAGAGCCCTGACCTAAACACAAATGAGCATCTTTGGAGAGACCTGAAAATGGCTGTCCACCAACGTTCACCATCCAACCTGATGGAACTGGAGAGCATCTGCAAGGAAGAATGGCAGAGGTTCCCCAAATCCAGGTGTGAAAAATTTGTTGCATCATTCCCAAGAACACTCATGGCTGTGCTATCTCAAAAGGGTGCTTCTACTCAATACTAAGCAAAGGGTCTGAATAGTTAACGCTGATGTTTTGTCCAGGAGCTTCCCTGGTGTTGGTGACCATGAGGACCCTGAGCTAATTTTACAGAACGAGTAGTGATTTCAGTGTTGTACCCTGAGCTGGAGGGTGAGGTGTTGGAGGTCCAGGGGGAGGTCCCTGCCTCCTGCCCTCCAGGAAGGTTACAGTACTTGTACCTCCAAATCTGCAACACAAAGTAATAAGGGAACATCACAACTCTGTGCTTGCTCGCTAACCTGGCGGACCTACTTTCTTATTGTTTTTGATGGCCGGGGTTGCATCGGGATATCGTTGAAAAAGTATCTGCTTGTAACGTATGCACATGTTCGAAAGTATCGCATACCCGTCGGTCTGGTGCTCTACTTCCACTACCTATTCCCAGTAGACCATGGACACACTTTTCCATGGATTTTATTACTGACCTACCGATATCCACAGGCAAGAGTGGTTGTAGAGAAGCTTAGTAAAATGGTCTATTTTGTTGCATTACTGGCTCTTCTGAATGTCAAGACTCTTGCTCAGGTGTTTATAAATGAGATTGTGAAGCTTCCCGGGGTTCCTTCCAATGTGGGGTCAGATCAGGGGACCTAATTTTTTTCCAAGTTCTGGAGGGATTTCTGTTCTCGACTGGGGGTGCAGTTGTCCTTCCATCACCAGTCGAATGAACAGACTGAGTGCGTTAACCAGAAATTGGAGACCTGCCATGGATGTTTGGCACCGAATATCAGGAGGATTGGGCATCCTAATTACCGCTGGCAGAATTTGCTATCAATAATCACAGTCAGGAATCTACCGGCAGGTCACTGTTCTTTGGTGCATACGGTTACAATCCTCAGTTTGGGACTTTTAGTGGTGAAGGGGCTTCGGGAGTTCCTGAAGAAGAACATTTTACTTTGTTGCTCTCCTCAGCATGTTGGGGGCTCTAAGTAATTTTAAGATTATAAGAGACATGTACAAACGTATGGCTGATAGAAAATGCGTGCCAGATTCAGACCTCAATGTGAATGACTTTGTGTGGTTGTCTACCAGGAATAACAGGTTGAAGGTTCCTTCCTGGAAGTTGGGACCTAGATTCATTGGTCCCTATACAATAACCAATGTCATTAATCCAGCAGCATTTTTTGTCTTGAGCTGCCTCAGACTCTTAAAATACACAATGTCTTCCACAGGTCTTTGCTAAAGAAATTTGTGAAACCTCTTGAGCCCTCACCCCTACCACCGTCCCAATTATTGTTGATAGAAATCTGGAGTTTCAGATTTCAAGGATTGTAGATTCTTGCCTCCAAATTCGTTCCCTACAATGCTTGGTGCACTGGAAGGGTAATGGCCCAGAGGAAAGGATGTGGGTCTCAGCATCAGAGGTGAATGCTCCCAGGCTGGTTCATTCATTTCACACCTCTTGTCCTGAGAAGCCTGGCCCTGAGTGTCCAGAGGCCACTCATAGAAGGGGGGTACTGTCACAGGTGTGTCAGAGGCTGCAGACAGTCGCACTTCATCTAGCTGCAGAAAGTCTCAATGGTTGGCTTTGCAAACTCCTTATTCCTTCTGACATTAGGACCCAGTGCCAACCTCCCCTGGCTCTAGTTGACACACCTTGACCGAGGTGTTTATAACTCCCATCTTGCTGCTGGGAGTTGCCGGTGATATTTCCATTTCCATTTCCCTGTTGAGGCTTGGAGCTGTAGCAGTCGGTTATCTTCCTCTTTGATGTTTGGAGGACGTGTGTTTCTCTCTCTGAGTATACTCAAGCTAAATGTTCCCCTTGTTTGAGTATCCCATCTGTCTTTAGTGGTAGTGAGGATTGACTAGTGTACATCCTGTCCTCTATACAGGGCTTATTAGCAGGGTCAGGCAGGGGTTAGATATTCTGCTCTGCAATAGGTGCGGAACCTATATAGGGATGCTAAGGGCAGACAGGATGATGTGCCTAGGGGTCTCCACTCCCTCCTTCCCTAGTGTTGGGTTCCCTTCCCCTTATCCCTTTGTGTTGCACTTTGTTTTTCCTACACTGTGCATGATTACTTTCACTGTTACAGGCAACAGGAGTTGGCTGAAAGGAGCAGTAGTCCCATCAGCTGACTCCAGAGACCAGAAGTATACTTTATACCTACGATCATGGCTGCGGGGTCACACTGTCATTTGACAGCGTGGGAACCATGGCTATCTGACTGGTGGTGAAGAATTTAATACCGATCAGTAGCGGTGCTCGCCGCCCTGTCATGCACATAACAGTATGGCAAACATTGGATGTTCATTCACAACAAGCCCTTGCCATTTGTCTAGTTGATGCAGTATTTTTGCTCTACCTAAGGCCACACAAATTCCAGTCAGGGCTGTGACTAGGAATTTCGGGGCCCCATACTGGCAAAAATTTTCAGGGTCCCCTTGAGACTCCGGCTAGGCTCCCCCCTTGAACTGTCCACAGACCCACCGCTCTCTCTTGGAAAAACTCCACTTCTCACCAATCACACATTAACAGTTCCCATCACCAGATCACACACATAGCTATCAGCTTTTGTTTTGGCCAAAATATTTTTTTAATCTGCCACAACAACAAGGTAACCTCTTTTGGCCAGGCCCTACTCTACTCTAACCAATTAAAGATTTGTTAAAATATACAATACAATTTAGGAATGTTTGAATTTATTTTTCAATTTTTAAAATCACCAATAATACCACATACAAGGGACAAATACCTCCATACCATGACCAGACACCATATTACCACCATATAGTGACCTATAATACCACATATAAGGAACATATACCGCCAAACCATGTCCAGACCACATATTACCACCACAGTGACAGAACAATATCACATACAAGGGACAAATACCACCGCACCATGTCAAGACCACATATCACCATCACATAGTGACCAATAATACCACATACAAGGAACAAATACCACCACACCATGACCAGACCACATATTACCACCACTTAATGACCAAATAATAGCACATACAAGAAACAAATACCCCCACACCATGGCCGGACAACATATTACCAGCACATTGTGACTGAATACTGCAATACTGAAATTGTGACTAAATACTACAATATTGATCATTATTAAAAAAAATACTTTCACCATAAGTGCCATTATACACTGGAGATCTGTACTTAGTATTCAGTTTCTGTGTACAGGTAATACAGTGATCACCGATGCCATTATACAAAGGAGCTCTGTATATAGTGTTATTGTATAGGTAATACAGTGATCACCGGTGACATTACACCCAGGAACTCTGCATATAGTGTCAGTGTACAGGCAATAGAGTGATCACCGGTGAAATTATACACAGGAGCTCTGCGTATAGTGTACAGGTAATACAGTGATCACTAGTGACATTATACACAGGAGCTCTGCATATACAGTAGTGTATAGTGTATAGGTAATACAGTGATCACCAGTGACATTATACACAGGAGCTCTGTATACAGTATACAATGTATAGTGTCAGTGTACAGATAACACACTGACTCACCATTGACGTTTCTAGCTGAAGTCCTTCATCTTTGCATTTCTTCTTAATTCAGCGCAGACCACCATCACTTCTTTCAGTCAGGACTCGTTTCTGCATAAAATAACACAGTTATCTAGAGCTCCACTTCGAGAGCATATTCCCCACTTTTCCCCTTTCTTCTACACTACACATCTGAATACAGACATGCACCCATCAATAATATATAATTGGTTATTATGCAATCCACCATTCCAAATATAAATTATAATCCGCCACTGTGCCCCCACTATTTATACATAGCCACTTTCCCCATTTAATATAGAAATTAATTAGCACTTGTACTCTTTCCCCAATTCATTACCAGTCACTTTATCCCTAACGCCCACCACTATGTACCTTCCGCTCTAACCCTTACCCTGATTCATTATATTTACATGCCCCTTCTGCCTCAATTTATTGTCATGTCTTCTCTCTCCCACCCTCTATTCATTGTCATCTGCTCTTCCCCAATTTCAGTACATCATTTACTTCCCATCCTCAAATTTCATCATTATTTGGTCTCCCCACACCCCACCTTCAGTTCACCATTTGCTGTCCACACCTCCCATCTTCAACTCAATTGCTGTCCCCATCCCTCACCCACACTTCATCATTTGCAGTCCCCATTACCCCCACATCATCATTTGCAGTCCCCATCACCCCCACTTCATCATTTGCAGTCCCCATCACCCCAACATCATCATTTGCAGTCCCCATCACCCCCACTTCATCATTTGCAGTCCCCATCACCCCCACTTCATCATTTGCAGTCCCCATCGCCCCCACATTATCATTTGTAGTCCCAATCACCCCCACATCATCATTTGCAGTCCCCGTTACCCCCACATCATCATTTGTGGTTCCAATCACCCCCACTTCATCATTTGCAGACCCAATCACCCCCACTTCACCATTTGCTGTCACCATCACCCCCACATCATCATTTGCAGTCCCCATCACCCGCACTTTTGTATTTGCAGTCGCCATCACCCCCACATCATAATTTGCAGTCCCCATCACACCCACTTCCTCATTTGCAGTCCACATTACTTTATCATTTACAGTCCTCTATCCCCCTTCACTTCATCTGCAGTCCCCCTTACTTCATCATTTGCAGCCCCCAATCATTTCACCATATGGAATAGCCCCTCAAACACACATGTGCAGTATCACTCCCCACACCTCACCCATTTAAAAAAAAAACTATAACTTTTTTTATACTTACCTCAGTCATTTCCGGGGTGTCTAGTGTTTTCAGCAGTGAAGCAGCTAGAATGTATGATTTATAGTCAGAACCTGAAAGGAGCCCATACATTCTAGCACATTCACTACTAAAACAGATAGAATGTATGGGCTGTAGTCAGGACCTGAAAAGAGCCCATACATTCTAGCTACAGCCGAGCAGGCGCTGCGCATCTGACTAGGTTAGACGGCTGTGCACAGCTCCAAAAAGGCTCCTGGGCCCGAGTGCTGAAGTGCACATTATTTTAGTGCACAATGGGGCCCGATCAGCAGAAGCACAAAAGCGGGGCACCGGACCTACGGGCCCCTCTGTGTACTGCTGCTCACCGCGCCCTATACAGCAGCAAGGGTAGTAATGCCCTGATGGCGGCCCTGCCAGCAGTGATCTGACTACATTCCCATTATGAGCATTTGGTGAATTCTTAATGTTGCAGGTTTTCTGTGGCACTTCTGAACTTAGTAACACTAAAATAAGATAATACTAAATTAGGATTGCTGCATTTTTTTCATTGAGCTGTGTTTATTTAGATGTGGTTTTTGACACTGTGTTTTTTGTCTCTTTTTGGTATATCACTTTATTAATTAAATCTGCTTTGTTTGATTTTTCGCAGTATCTTGCCTTGATAAAACAATTCTGTGGAAAAATCCATACATAAAACTCAATGTAATCACTGGAGAAATTAACCTGTTTCGGATTTCAAACACGCACCGCAGATCAGTTTGCACTGCATAAAAAAGTGCAGTGGGTATGTCATTTATAAAACCCATTCACCTTGCTGGAACTGTAAGGCAACATTTTGTTTTTGTTTTTTAGGTAAAAATAAAATAGCGTGAAAAGCTCTTCGAAAACTCACCATTAAAAGTTCAAACCTGCCAGGAGAGAGAATATTAATACTAATGCAATAATTCACATCTCTGAAATCTGATGATCCTGAAAATACAGATATATTTCACACGTGTTAATTAAAATCTTCTATGCGTTTTACAGTTTACATATAAATAGACTTGTTGTGCTGATGCCAGTGTACTTAAATTGCCTACCAAAAAGCTGGGTGAATAGAATTCTGCTATAATTTTACAGAAAAAAACTCATTCTGGAGAATATAGATTTTATGTAATTTGCTCCATGCTAATTTAGCAAAATGGGGACCACCTGTAGCTGTCATCTTGATGAATTGTAGAGGGTCTGCAAAGGGTTAGAAAAAAAGCATACTCACTGCATAGCTTACCTCTCCAACTGTTACCTCTCCCCTGCTGTTATTTTGCTGCTGTCCAGTCCCCCACATCACATCTCCTTTCCAGTGCTAAATCTAGGCTGGAAGCAGCGGCCATAACCAGGCCCCAGAGTTCACTGTGCATGCTGCATGGCATACTCACATCCAGAAGTTCTGGCTTAGGCTGGTTTCACACATCCAGATATTTTCTGCATCAGAAAAATCGGTACCGGAGATATCCGTGTCCGTGTGTCCGTGTGCTCACGTAATACATCCGTGTGGTATCCGTGTGATTTCCATGTGTCAGTGTTTAGCATGCATGTGCTGTCCGTTTGCTGTCCGTGTGAAAACGTATCACAGTCAAAGTTTTCTATGTCCTAAGGAAGGGTTAATGCATTAATTAAAGGGTTTTAAATGCGAAATGTGTGAGCCATTGCTGATTAGGGTTTATAGGCGGCACAAAAAGGTTAGTCCAATGTCATTTAATCTTAGGGTTGTGTGTTAGGACTCCTTTGGCATAACAAATATGTCTATTTCAAATGAGGCATTGTGGTTTGCATGGCTTGTGTCACGTCGCTTTGGGGTTCACAAACATATGATTGTTGAGGACTGACGGAGGAATAAAAGGCTATGGGTTCACCCTATACTCTTGCTACGTGGGGGTTATGGCCATTTTGACAAATTGTATCATGAACTTCGCAAATACGTATTGAAGTTTATAGCTTTTTGTTGTCTCTCCATTACCGGATTTGACTACATACTTAATGATTTGCATCCATATCTTCTCAGAGAAGACACCTGTATGCGACTAAGTATTTCTCCTGAAGAGCATTTGCTAGTAACCTTGAGGTAAGTTTTAACAATCATTACATATTTTTGTATTAAGATATTTAATAGTGTAAGGTTTGATTTCACTATGATAAGCTGAGAAAATTATTTTAACTGCCATACATGTCTTTTTTTACAGTAGTCCTATATCAAAAGGCCTCCATACAATTTATGTTTTGAAAGAAATACCAAAAAATAGTAGGCCCCGCACACAAAACTCAAAACCTGCCCAATTTGTGAGATGTATATTATAACTTACACCTGTGTGCTTCATTCAAGGGTGTGGTTGATATTTGAGGCAACATATATATTAGTTTCATAGGTGCTGTATTTTGTCATTTGCCTTCATATTATGTACTTTGTGTTTATGACTTTAAACTTAAACTATGGTTTGGATAGCAGATTCCTGGCTACTGGAAATTCATATTGAGTTCCTCCTTGGCACGTCAACCATATCCGGGATTGTACGCTCAACCTGTGATCTTATTTGTGACAACTGAAGAGAAGCTTCATGCCTGAACCTGCCATACAAGACTGACTGAGGATTGCCCAGGGGTTCATGGAAGCCACAGACTTCCCAAATTGTATTGGTGCCCTGGATGGTAAACACATTTGTGTAAAGAAGCCGCCAAACTTGCGGTACTTTAATTACAAAAAAATGTATGTTGTTCTGCTGGCTGTAGCTGATAGAAACTACTGTTTTGTAGTTGCTGACATTGGGGCATATGGAAGTGCCTCTGATGCTCGCATCTTTAGATCTTCAAGGTTGGCTGGGTGACTTGCTGAGACCAATTTACATATTTCACATCCATGTGTGCTTCCAGGAGCCTCGGGCCCACCTGCACCATTTATGATGGCTGCTGATGAGGGGTTTGTCCTATCAAGGCATGTTCTGTGACCATTTCAAAGTTGAGGTTTGGACACCGGTAGGCGCATTTTTAATTTTCGTATGATGAAAGCACGTCGATTGGTTGAGTGTGCTATTGGCATCTTGACTTTGAAATGGCGTATCTTTGAGACACTCATCCAGATGCATCCAAACAAGTCAGGAATATTTTTGCAGATTATTTTTTCACACCAGAGGGTAGTGTGCCATGGCAAATGTAGGTGCCCAACTAATGTTACCATGACATATGAATTAATTAACCAAGGTTATGTTATATTTTAATTTCAAAGTTTGGTAGTTTTTTATATAATTTGGTTAGGGACTGGCAAGACAATGAGGACCCTTGATGTGGGTGCAAGCTTACATTTGATGTGGGTACATGCCCTTCTCTAAGGCTTATTGTTACACATAGCAAATAATTAATACCTCATTATAATGTTTAATTTTTATTCTAGCAATATATTTTGTTTTTTTAAAGTATGTAATTTTTACGAGAATGTTAAACTATCATAAACAAAATAATACCCTGAATCATTGTGTTTTTGAATGAGAGTGTGACACCTGTGGATCAACTTGGTCACATATACTGACCTCGAAGCCTAAAATTGATTTTCCATTTCACCACGGTTCATATTTCAAGGCAGTTGAGTCTGTGAGGGGACGCAGCTTCAATGACGTCAACATTAGTAACTTAATGTGCAGGCTCGTCAAGCATATCCTCATTTCCCAATATTTAAAGTCTGGGACCGTCGCATCTTTCCACTGTCCGGGTTGGATACTGTGTATGGCCCAGATATGGATTACTGCATGGAACCTGATGTCGGACAGGTATGGTATATACTGTAGTTGACGTTTCATTACAGTATGTTATTGAGGCCAATAATATACAAAAAACTCTGCAACTCAAAACCAACATTTATTTTTTAAACGTTACACAAGAGGCAAAATAAAACAATAGAAAAAAGGAAAATAATCAATTCTTATTGATCAAAATCACAGATGCTGAAATAATAAAAAACGATAAGTTTGGAAGTCAAATAATAATCAATATGACATTTTGGATTGACTCAGCCTTTCTGAAGTATAAATCTGAATTTTGAAAGATCAGTATAATCTGATGGCTACTAATGTCAGGAATGAATGCTCTGTGTAGAGTACACCACAAAGGGAAGAGACCTAGGAGAATGCTGCCTTAACCATGAGACAACGCTAATATATGAGGCCATATATCCAACATCTTTAGATAATATAATTAACTTTTTATAAAAATAAAGAAATTAAAAATTAACAAATGAATTTTTACGGACCCTAAATTTAGTGTACCAACATTTTGACCATGTGTGATGGTGGGATCTGATGGCAACTGTATTTGATGTTGACCTGATCGCCATTGTTCAATGGGCAATAGAACCTGGTTTGGTTCCTGCTCTCCCCGGCTGGCATCACGGAGGGTCAATATTGCAGCCCGTACCCGTTCCTGCCATTCCTCAGGAACTTTTGGTAGGCAGGGAGAGAGGGACGGACCAAACCTTTCTACAGAATTTTCTGGTGTCAGAGACTATATGATGGCTAAAACTCATGCATCAATGAGCTCAGGCAACATACGTGGGTCGTTATGTCGCCTGGTTCGTCTATCTAGGACAGTGTGTGCAAAATAGAGAGGTATATTTGATGTTGCTGATGCCTGTGCTGCTGGGGCTGCTGCTTTGGATGTTGTTCCCATTTGTGTGGTGCTTCCCTGACCAGCATCAGTGGATGGTTCATCAACATCAGACACCTGTTCAGCCTGTGTTGGTGGAGACGGGTCCACTGGGGTTCAGTCACAGATGCAGAGGTACATGGTGCTGCTCTGGCTGTTGTGGGCAAATCATCAGAGTCCTCCAGGTTGTCATCAGTCCTAGTATAAAACACATTGTACCAGGCATTTTACTTTTTCAGAAAAGCCTACAGCACCAAAATAGTTAAATTTGTCTTTGTGACAACATATGAAGTTAGGTATAGACGATGTTTCTTTTTTTAACATTTACATAAACACCTGTGTATGCATTAAACAAAATTTTAAGATTTAGATAGCATAACTATTGATCAGAGAATGTATGTCCTTTTCTTTATTATTATCTAAATTTAGTTTGCTAAAAATAGAGTGTTGTAATGTTAATATGTTATGCAAAACATACTGAGTCACTTACGGATTGAGCATAGAAAGGATAAGTTGTGGATGTAAATATATGGGTGCTTTTTGGAAGCACCTGACGTAGAGGGGATGGGATTAAATTCCCACCGATGCTGTTCCCTCGCTGAGCACCATCGCCGTTTAACCAAATCTACTGTTGAGAAAGTGTGAAAACACAAAAGAAGTCACATAATGCCAAAAATGTAAGTTCTTTTTAAGGAACAACACAATAGTTTAAGCTATGTTACATTTGTAAAATTATTTTGCTACAATCATGACGCCTGGTCATAACAAATGTAAGAATCAACATTTTTTGTGCTTGCTATTAAGACTAAGAAGTGTGTGGCCACTTTATGCCATGGTGTGAGACAACAATTTCATATCTTGCCACCATGACAAGTTTGCAAAGCCCATTCAAACATTCCCCCAATTAACAATGCCCAGCAGCCATATGTAAGGCCTTGCCTTGTGTGAAAAATCTTGTGTGGTTTTAATAATGAAGTTTAAACATTGGATTTAGCACAGTCAGACAACCAACAGTGTTGTGGCCAGCCCAACATTTGAAACACATAAACTCCAAGGGGATACGCTCCAGGCAGCACATGATGATCCTTATTATTGATAAATTTAGCCTTTTAAAATGTGAACATTTAACAATGTCAGACACACTTTCATTGCCAAAATTAACTAAAATATTACATCAGTGATATAAAAATTGTATAAAAAAATCTACCATAGTTAGACCTAAGACCAAGAAATGTGAGACATCTGTAGAGCTATGCTTGAATACAGTACAGACTTTAAAATATGATATAACACTTTAGTTACGCCATGGAAGATTTTAAGAAATATTGATTTTGTCTGCATGGCAGAAATGTAACCCTAGACTTAGCAATGTAATTTTAAAAAAAGCATAAAATTTAAACATTTTGTTAAGACATCAAGCTAACGAACAGCAATACAATTATGTCACAGACACACACTACATGGTTTTGCCCGTAGGAACAAGCATGCTTCTTGACTAATTATTATATTTTACAGAGGGATCATAAAATAATATCCAAGTCATAAGCTCAAGTATATATGATATTGTCCTTGTAGATGCAAAGATTAAAATCAGAAATATAATCATGTGTGTGTTGTTTACACATTCAACATGAGAGATATGAACCACAATGTCCACTATTTTCATATGTAAAAAATTATTTAAACATTCTTTTTCAATAGAAACATCAAACCTTACCAAACTTTGCATGCTTGGCTGGTGAATATGTGGCACAACCTGGTTTTGGGTACAGCTGTTCAGCTATAGCAGACAAAGCACGTTCGATAGTCAGCCTGTCATGGTATCCCTGGGATCTAGTGTCCCAAAGTGCGGGATGTTGCTCCACAAGACTTATGAGCCTTTCTGTGTCCACACGGGGGCCATAATAAAGTAAAAAATCACCACACTTGAAAGATCCCACCACTGTGATAACTCTCCAACTTCACTTCACAGCCAAAACTGCTGTCTAGACTTTGCTAAAGTTTGGCCCAAGTATTGCATAGACACCTGTCCATTATTTCTACAATCGGTTTGAATGTTAACCCTATATGTTTCAACACGCACACGGACCGCACACGGAAGCCATCCATGTGCAGCACGTGCTTACATGCACCCATTGACTTGTATGGGTCAGTGTGATCCGTGCAGTCGACAAAAAATTGACATGTCTCTGTGTTTTGCACATGGACACAGGGTCCGTGAAAACACGCAGACATCTGCTTAGACCCATTCTACATGTGTACGTGTCTCCGGTACGTGAGAAAACCATCACTACACGTACCGGAGGCACTGACATGTGAAATTGGTCCTAATGTGAACACTATGCCGACGATGTGGCATGACAGAGGGGTGGAGAACCATACAGTGGGCAGGAGCAGCACAGTGGAGGTGATTGGCAAGGTGAGTTTAAATATTTTTCTTTATTTTGTGCATATTCCATTTATTATGCTTTGGTGATTGAGAGAATCCCAGATCTAATAAAGAACATTAAAAAAAATCAAATTTCTTAGCAAGATCCAAATTGGCCGCAATTTCAGGAAATATTTTATCAACCAGCATGTTTTTGAATCATAAAGGGCATACAAAATAAAACAAATAATGACCTCTCTTGCTTCTCTGCTCCTCCTCACTTATCCTCATTGCACCTTGTTACTTCCTTGTGACTTGCACATACATGCTCAGAACTATCAGGTGGATTTTGTGTATTTATCACTTGCATCAGTGATAAGGAAATGAGGCAAGGACTGGATGGGTGAGGGTGAAGAATGGAGTGTGGTGAGTATGAGTTTTTTTTACATGTTATATTTATTGTCTTCTGGGTTCTGTATGGACCACAGAATATAATAAGTAACGATAAACAACTTTTCTCCAAGTCATAGTAAATTTGAATTTGTCCGAATCTGCTCATTTCACAATGTTCAAATTTTCAGAAACGTCGCTGCTACATATTGAAATAATGATAGGGATATTAATGATAATTATTATTTTTATTAGTAGTAGCATTAGAAAGAAATAATATATTTAATTACTAATATTATTTTAGTAGCAGTACTTGCAGTACTGCTATCATTGGCTTTATATAATTATTTTTGAAAAATAGTCAAGAAATTCTAGTAAATAATGTTCGTAGTAGTGGTGTAAAGTGAATCATTTTGGAAACCCTGGTTACATGGTTCCCTTTAAAGGGAATTTCTGGGCAATATAGTTTACACTCATTAGAAAGCACACATTCCAACATTCCCATAAAATCTTAAATTTTCTTTATAGCATATGCTAGTGTTAAAATATCCCTGTCTGTAAATACACAAATATATTTAAAAACATGTCATGCATGTTTCAAACAGCCAAACCATCCTTAATATTGAGATAAAGAGAATAATCCAAACCTCTATGGTGCGACTACATTGCGACTTTGGCTGCGACACCTGTTGTGCAATCATAGTTCGCTAGGTTTTGCTACTACAACGCAGTACATTGTAAGTAAATTTGATCACATTGTGACCAAGTATATACTGTGATTGCAACAAGTAAGTGACAAAAAATCCAATGCAGTTTGACTAATTGAAAACACACTGACCACTAATTATAAGGGATCTTGCAGATGTCTGTGAGCAATGGGTGTCACTAGAGATGATCAGTTAAGGCAAAATTCACATTCACTTTGATTTGCAGAAACGTTATTCTCTGTGAATGTATTATCCATTATTATGCTCAGTGGTCCCTACAGAACCCAGAACATAATAGATGTAAGATGTAAAAAATACATACTTATACTCGCCATACAACTTACCTCTTCAGACCCTCCACTTCTCACCATCACCCATCCACTGCTCACTAGGGTTGAGCGAAATGGGTTGGCCATTTTCAGAAGTCGCCGACTTTTGGCAAAGTCGGGTTTCATGAAACCCGACCCGACCCCTGTGTGGGGTCGGCCATGAAGTCGGCGATCTTCTGAATCTGGTATAGGAATTCCGATCCCGAGTTCCGATATGTTTGCAATATCGGAAATCGGTATCGGAATCCATATTTAAGTGTAAAATAAAGAATTAAAATAAAAAATATCGCTATACTCACCCTCGGACGAGCCCTGGTACTAACCGGGAACCTTCCTTCCTTCGAATCAGCGCTTGCAGGACCTTGCGGTGATGTCGCGGTAACGTCGCGGCTTGTGATTGGTCGCACGGGCGCCCATGTGACCGCTCGCGCTACCAATCACAAGCCGCGACGTCACCGCAACGTCACTGCAAGGGTCTGCAAGCGCTGATTGTTAGGAAGGAAGGCTGCCGGAAAGAAGCAGGGCGTGTCCGAGGGTGAGTATATACCTAAGTTTCCTCTCCTTCAGACCCTGGGAACCATTGGAAACCCAATGCACTGCATTGGGTTTCGAGTTTCGGCCGACCCCGATCCCGCCTTTTTTGTAGGATCGGCCGATTTCACTCGACCCAACTTTTGAAAAAGTCGGGTTTCGTGAAACCCGACCCGATCCTATAAAAGTAAAATTCGCTCAACCCTACTGCTCACGGCATTTTCTTACCCCTGCTGCAATCCATGAGATAGTTCTGCGCATTTGTGTTCAAGGTCACGCAGTGGTGATAAGAAGATGCAATGAGGAGTGAGAAACCGAGGGAAAGGTTGTTATAAGTATTTGTTTTTGTTTTTTAACCTGTTGATGGCTCTTTATGGTTAAAAAACATGCTTCTTGATAAAATATTCCCTAAAGTTGGAGCTCATTTTGGATTCAAGAGTTTGATTCCCACATAACATTGGTAAATACTTATTCACACTTATCTTTAGAAATTGTGGACCAATCTGTACTAAGTCTAGGAACATTACTTCTATTGCATGTGTTATTAGAATGATCCAATAGTTTGTCTTATAACTTATGCTGTGCTAAATGTTCTTTTCCCCTAAGCAACCAATTGGGATATCTTCTGAAACTTAATCTCTGAGAAATTTGTTCTGACTTATTTGCTAAAGTACTGTCTGTATTACAATTCCTACAAGCTCTAATCTGTTCTACATATGGCATAGATTTTATTGTGTGTCATGAATGTTGATTCCTAGTTTACAGAATAATGTTTCCAGTGGTGGATTAATGAAAAGATGCAGTCAATTATCTCATCTGGATTACCTACAAACGTAAGACCCACAAAAGAGACGGTGGTAAAAGAAATGAGTACATTTTAATTTAATAGCATTATTGTTAATGTAGTCATCAAACTTCTGCATGGTATACACATTTTCCCTCCAGATAAGGAGCATATCACCAATTAATATACTATATCAGTGGATGTGACACATTGAAGAATTGCTATATGAAAGAAATATATTGGTTCCCCAACCAGAGTCTCAATAAATTTGCAAACAAAATGGAGTAGTTGGTCCCCACTGATCCTCCCATCGATTGCAAATGTTAGATAACTTCAAATCTAGAAAGAAAATACTTAAGTCAGAAAGCCCTTAAGATCATCTGAGTAAGTACTGTAATTGTCTAGATGGAATCCAATCATAGACAGGGTCACCTGATGGGGTATACAAGTGTACAAAGAAATTATGTTACTTAGCCAATTACAATCTCCCCTATAAATTATACCCATGTCACTCAACACATTTTTGAAACTTTGATTATCCTGGAACCATCTTGATAAGGGTCTGTAGTAGGTGGTCAACCCACTGATGCAGTCTCTCACTTAAAGAGCCAATGCCTGACATAATGGGTCATATGGGTATTGGAATAACCCCCTTGTAAATCTTTGAGAGACCGTATAAACTTGCTACTATTGTATTATCAACAAACAAGTGTTGCAATAGCTCACTGGATATAAACTCATATAGGTAGCAACTTTCTTGCAGTAATCCCAGGGAGCAACCTTCCTGCAGTTACTGCGATATTTTCAAAAGAAAACCAAGGTAGGATTGTTAGATAGTTTACAATAAATACTGGAATCTGATGGGTTATGGATGATTTTACAATAAATACTGGAATCTGATGGGTTATGGAATATTTGTGATGCATACATTTCACTAACCATCACTACTATTGTATCTCCCTTGTCACTCATTTTAAGCATGCCGTCCATAGGGATTGAATGTTCGCAATATTGTTACTGGAGAAATCTGGAACTTTTTAATGGATAAATAAAAGGTATATTTTACTCTACCATTGGACTGATCGCTGGAGAAACAAAGAGTTTTTTTCTTTTTGTTGATAGTACCATAGTACCAAGTTTATACTGTCTCTCAAAGATTTACAAGGCATTCTCTTGATCAGCTTCAAGAGGTAGTCACCGGGAATGGTCTTCCAACAATCTTGAAAGAGTTTCCAGGGATTCTTAGCACTTGTTGGCCCTTTTCCCTTCACTCTGCGGTCCAGCTCACCCCAAACCATCTTGATTAGGTTCAGGTCTGGTGGCTGTGAAGGCCAGGTCATCTGGCGTAGCAGCCCATCACTCTCCATCTTAGTCAAATAGCCTTTACACAGCCTGGAGGTGTGTTTGGGGTCATTGTCCTGTTGAAAAATAAATGATCGTCCAACTAAACACAAACCGGAAAGAATAGCATGCCACTGCAAGATGCTGTGGTAGCCATGCTGGTTCAGTATGCCTTCAATTTTGAATTAATCCCTAACAGTGTCACCAGCAAAGCACCCCCACACCATCACACCTCCTCCTCCATGCTTCACTGTGGGAACCAGGCATGTAGAGTCCATCCGTTCACCTTTTCTGTGTCGCACAAAGACACGGTGGTTGGAACCAAAGATCTCAAATTTGGACTCTTCAGACCAAAGCACAGATTTCCACTGGTCTAATGTCCATTCCTTGTGTTCTTTAGCCCAAACAAGTCTCTTATGCTTGTTGCCTGTCCTTAGCAGTGGTTTCCTAGCAGCAATTTTACCATGAAGGCCTGCTGCACAATGTCTCCTCTTAACAATTGTTGTAGAGATGTGTCTGCTGCTAGAACTCTGTGTGGCATTGACCTGGTCTCTAATCTGAGCAGCTGTTAACCTGGGATTTCTGAGGCTGGTGACTTGGATAAACTTATCCTCAGAAGTAGAGGTGACACTCCTGGGGCGGTCCTCCTGTGAGCCAGTTTCTTTGTAGCACTTGATGGCCTGATGCAGAGCTTTGGCACTGCACTTGGGGACACTTTCAAAGTTTTCCCAATTTTTCGGACTGACTGAACTTCATTTCTTAAAGTAATGATTGCCACTCGTTTTTCTTTACTTAGCTGCCTTTTTCTTGCCATAGTACAAATTCTAACAGTCTATTCAGTAGGACTATCCGCTGTGTATCCACCAGACTTCTGCACAACACAACTGAAAGTGCCAACCCCATTTATAGGGCAAGAAATCCCACTTATTAAACCTGACAGGGCACACCTGTGAAGTGAAAACCATTCCTGGTGACTACATCTTGAAGCTCATCAAGAGAATGCAAGGTCAAGAGTGTGTAAAGCAGTCATCAAAGCAAAAGGTGGCTACTTTGAAGAACCTAGAATATAAGACATATTTTCAGTTGTTTCACAATTTTTTGTTAAGTATATAATTCCACATGTGTTAATTCATAGTATTGATGCCTTCAGTGTGAATGTACAATTTTTATAGTCATGAAAATACAGAAATCTTTAAATAAGAAGGTGTGTCCGTACCTTTGGTCTGTACTGTATATATATAAATATATATATATACAGTGGGGCAAAAAAGTATTTAGTCAGTCAGCAATAGTGCAAGTTCCACCACTTAAAAAGATGAGAGGCGTCTGTAATTTACATCATAGGTAGACCTCAACTATGGGAGACAAACTGAGAAAAAAAAATCCAGAAAATCACATTGTCTGTTTTTTTATCATTTTTTTTGCATATTATGGTGGAAAATAAGTATTTGGTCAGAAACAAACAATCAAGATTTCTGGCTCTCACAGACCTGTAACTTCTTCTTTAAGAGTCTCCTCTTTCCTCCACTCATTACCTGTAGTAATGGCACCTGTTTAAACTTGTTAGTAGTATAAAAAGACACCTGTGCACACCCTCAAACAGTCTGACTCCAAACTCCACTATGGTGAAGACCAAAGAGCTGTCAAAGGACACCAGAAACAAAATTGTAGCCCTGCACTAGGCTGGGAAGACTGAATCTGCAATAGCCAACCAGCTTGGAGTGAAGAAATCAACAGTGGGAGCAATAATTAGAAAATGGAAGACATACAAGACCACTGATAATCTCCCTCGATCTGGGGCTCCACGCAAAATCCCACCCCGTGGGGTCAGAATGATCACAAGAACAGTGAGCAAAAATCCCAGAACCACGCGGGGGGAACTAGTGAATGAACTGCAGAGAGCTGGGACCAATGTAACAAGGCCTACCATAAGTAACACACTACGCCACCATGGACTTAGATCCTGCAGTGCCAGACGTGTCCCACTGCTTAAGCCAGTACATGTCCGGGCCCGTCTGAAGTTTGCTAGAGAGCATTTGGATGATCCAGAGGAGTTTTGAGAGAATGTCCTATGGTCTGATGAAACCAAACTGGAACTGTTTGGTAGAAACACAACTTGTCGTGTTTGGAGGAAAAAGAATACTGAGTTGCATCCATCAAACACCATACCTACTGTAAAGCATGGTGGTGGAAACATCATGCTTTGGGGCTGTTTCTCTGCAAAGGGGCCAGGACGACTGATCTGGGTACATGAAAGAATGAATGGGGCCATGTATCGTGAGATTTTGAGTGCAAACCTCCTTCCATCAGCAAGGGCATTGAAGATGAAACGTGGCTGGGTCTTTCAACATGACAATGATCCAAAGCACACCGCCAGGGCAACGAAGGAGTGGCTTCGTAAGAAGCATTTCAAGGTCCTGGAGTGGCCTAGCCAGTCTCCAGATCTCAACCCTATAGAAAACCTTTGGAGGGAGTTGAAAGTCCGTGTTGCCAAGCGAAAAGCCAAAAACATCACTGCTCTAGAGGAGATCTGCATGGAGGAATGGGCCAACATACCAACAACAGTGTGTGGCAACCTTATGAAGACTTACAGAAAACTTTTGACCTCTGTCATTGCCAACAAAGGATATATTACAAAGTATTGAGATGAAATTTTGTTTCTGACCAAATACTTATTTTCCACCATAATATGCAAATAAAATGTTAAAAAAACAGACAATGTGATTTTCTGGATTTTTTTTTCTCAGTTTGTCTCCCATAGTTGAGGTCTACCTATGATGTAAATTACAGACGCCTCTCATCTTTTTAAGTGGTGGAACTTGCACTATTGCTGACTGACTAAATACTTTTTTGCCCCACTGTATATATATATATATATATATATATATAATTTTGTATTCAACACAAATAGGGTGTGGCCCCCTTTTCACTGAGCTGAGCAATTCTTGCATAGTCCCTCCAAAGCTGGGTGTGTGGTTGGGACCTAGTGACTCTCTGGCACTGTTCACCTTACACTGCATGTAGAATTTTTAGGCAAGTTGGTTTTTGGATCACATGATACTTTTTATACATGTTGTCCTACTCCAAGCTGTTGAGGCTTGAGAGCCAACTACCAATTAAGTAAATTAGGTGACGTGCATCTCTGTAGTGAGGAGGGGCGTTGTCTAATGACATCAAAACACTATATAAGGTGTGCTTAATTATTAGGCAACTTCCTTTCCTTTGGCAAAATGGGTCAGAAGAGAGATTTGACGAGCTCTGAAAAGTCCAAAATTGTAAGAGGTCTTGCAGAGGGATGCAGCAGTCTTGAAATTGCCAAACATTTGAAGCGTGATCACCGAACAATCAAGCGTTTCATGGCAAATAGCCAACAGGTTCGCAAGAAGTGTGTTGGGCAAAATGGCGCAAAATAACTGCCCATGAATTGAGGAAAATCAAGCGTGAACCTGCCAAGATGCCATTTGCCACCAGTTTGGCATATATCAGAGCTGCAACATTACTGGAATAACAAAAAGCACAAGGTGTGCGATACTCAAGGACATTGCCAAGGTAAGGAAGGCTGAAAAACAACCACCTTTGAACAAGAAACATAAGATAATCGTCAATATCACCATTACACACTGAATGGGAAACCACTGGGTAAATCTGACAGGGAGAAGGACTTGGGGATCCTAGTTAATGATAAACTTACCTGGAGCAGCCAGTGCCAGGCAGCAGCTGCCAAGGCAAACAGGATCATGGGGTGCATTAAAAGAGGTCTGGATACACATGATGAGAGCATTATACTGCCTCTGTACAAATCCCTAGTTAGACCGCACATGGAGTACTGTGTCCAGTTTTGGGCACCGGTGCTCAGGAAGGATATAATGGAACTAGAGAGAGTACAAAGGAGGGCAACAAAATTAATAAAGGGAATGGGAGAACTACAATACCCAGATAGATTAGCGAAATTAGGATTATTTAGTCTAGAAAAAAGACGACTGAGGGGCGATCTAATAACCATGTATAAGTATATAAGGGGACAATACAAATATCTCGCTGAGGATCTGTTTATACCAAGGAAGGTGACGGGCACAAGGGGGCATTCTTTGCGTCTGGAGGAGAGAAGGTTTTTCCACCAACATAGAAGAGGATTCTTTACTATTAGGGCAGTGAGAATCTGGAATTGCTTGCCTGAGGAGGTGGTGATGGCGAACTCAGTCGAGGGGTTCAAGAGAGGCCTGGATGTCTTCCTGGAGCAGAACAATATTGTATCATACAATTAGGTTCTGTAGAAGGACGTAGATCTGGGGATTTATTATGATGGAATATAGGCTGAACTGGATGGACAAATGTCTTTTTTCGGCCTTACTAACTATGTTACTATGTTACTATGTCAAGACTGGGCCAAGAAATATCTTAAGACTGACTTTTCAAAGGTTTTATGGACTGATGAAATGAGAGTGACTCTTGATGGGCCAGATGGATGGGCCAAAGGCTGGATCAGTTAAGGGCAGAGAGCTCCACTTCGACTCAGACGCCAGCAAGGTGAAGGTGGGGTTCTGGTATGGGCTGGTATCATCAAAGATTGTGGGACCTTTTCAGGTTGAGGATGGAGTAAAGCTCAACTCCCAGACCTACTGCCAGTTTCTGGAAGGCAACTTCTTCAAGCATTGGTACAGGAAGAAGTCGGTATCATTCAAGAAAAACATGATTTTCATGCAGGTCAATGCTCCATCACATGCCTCCAACTACTCCACAGCGTGGCTGGCCAGCAAAGGTCTCAAAGAAGAAAAAATAATGGCGTGGCCCCCTTGTTCACCTGATCTGAACCCCATAGAGAACCTGTGGTCCCTCATAAAATGTGAGATCTACAGGGAGGGAAAACAGTACACCTCTCGGAACAGTGTCTTGGAGGCTGTGGTGGCTGCTGCATGCAATATTGATCGCAAACAGATCAAGCAACTGACAGAATCTATGGATGGAAGGCTGCTGTGTGTCATCCTAAAGAAAGTTGGCTATATTGGTCACTAATTTATTTTGGTTTTGCATGCCAGAAATGTTTAATTCTAAATTTTGCAGTTATTATATAACACAGAAGTTACCACGGAATATCACAAAATCTATGTCTATGCCACATATACCATAAATTATTGAAAGTAGTGATTCCAGGAGCTCTGTGAAAGGATGTGTGATTACCACCACCACAAGGAGTAAAAAACACTCCTACCCCGTGACCATAGACCCACCAGAGATTAACACCACACCAGGATCTTAATCATTAAAATTAATTTTTATTTTACAATTCAAAATAGCAACATTACAACAACATATAAAATCAAATACCAGTACGCACCACAGGACAATAAAATAATAATATAATAATAATATAATATACAATATAATAGCAGCAATACCCAGAACAATATAGATCCCTACCAATGTTATATGTGCAGAATGCAGTATCCAAATTTAATATATAGCAAAAAGAGCAATTTTTACAGAAAATATTGATATGAAATAATTTAACTGTAGAAATATTAAAAAGAAGACTAGATATAATAATTAAAGTGTTTATATGCTACAAAAATCTATTCTATCACAGGATGATCAAACCAAGAAAAAGTAATATATACACAAAAATAAGTGAGAAAACTAAAAATCTTGAAAAAAATATATATAAATATATGATATATATATAAACTATAAAAGATGTGCCCACAAGATAATCAATATATATTCTGCCACACACTAGTGTATATATAAAAGTGCTAAAGTGCTGTAAACTTAAATACCAAAGAAAAAATGCCACATGCAGGAGCATGCAAAACCCAACTGTTTACTATTACCAGATAGTCCTTCCTCACTTAAATGAGTAAAGATCACACAAAAAGTGCTATGTGCTGTGCATATGAAAACTATATATATGTGCCACAGAAAAAAGGTAATTGCTCAGCTGCAGGTGATGCACGGAATACAATAGAGCGCTGTGATATCAGGGATACAATGAGGCGCACACAGAAAGTGCTATGTGCTGTGCATATAAAAAGTATATGTATGTACCACAGAATTACTACTAAATATAGTGCTAAGAAATATAATTGCTCAGCTGCAAGGGATGCCCGGGATAACAATAGAGCACCGTGCTATCAGGGATATAATGAGGCGCACACAGAAAGTGCTATGCGCTGTGCATATAAAGAGTATGTACGTGCCACAAGAAGTTCTGCTATGTTATAGTGCTAAGAAATGTAATTGCTCAGCTGCCTTTTTGGGTGCGTTTCCCACAGGACTCAGCAACCCAAGGTATATATTGCCAATATAATTTTAGATCCCTTTTCGTATTTGTTATAATTATATAGCACCTCATTGTATCTCTGGTAGCACAGCGCTCTATTGTATCCCGTGCATTCCCCGCAGCTGAGCAATTACATTTCTTAGCACTATAACATAGCAGAACTTCTTGTGGCACATACATACTCTTTATATGCACAGCGCATAGCACTTTCTGTGTGCGCCTCATTATATCCCTGATAGCACGGTGCTCTATTGTTATCCCGGGCATCCCTTGCAGCTGAGCAATTATATTTCTTAGCACTATATTTAGTAGTAATTCTGTGGTACATACATATACTTTTTATATGCACAGCACATAGCACTTTCTGTGTGCGCCTCATTGTATCCCTGATATCACAGCGCTCTATTGTATTCCGTGCATCACCTGCAGCTGAGCAATTACCTTTTTTCTGTGGCACATATATATAGTTTTCATATGCACAGCACATAGCACTTTTTGTGTGATCTTTACTCATTTAAGTGAGGAAGGACTATCTGGTAATAGTAAACAGTTGGGTTTTGCATGCTCCTGCATGTGGCATTTTTTCTTTGGTATTTAAGTTTACAGCACTTTAGCACTTTTATATATACACTAGTGTGTGGCAGAATATATATTGATTATCTTGTGGGCACATCTTTTATAGTTTATATATATATCATATATTTATATATATTTTTTTCAAGATTTTTAGTTTTCTCACGGATTTTTGTGTATATATTACTTTTTCTTGGTTTGATCATCCTGTGATAGAATAGATTTTTGTAGCATATAAACACCTTAATTATTATATCTAGTCTTCTTTTTAATATTTCTACAGTTAAATTATTTCATATCAATATTTTCTGTAAAAATTGCTCTTTTTGCTATATATTAAATTTGGATACTGCATTCTGCACATATAACATTGGTAGGGATCTATATTGTTCTGGGTATTGCTGCTATTATATTGTATATTATATTATTATTATATTATTATTTTATTGTCCTGTGGTGCGTACTGGAATTTGATTTTATATGTTGTTGTAGTGTTGCTATTTTGAATTGTAAAATAAAAATTAATTTTAATGATTAAGATCCTGGTGTGGTGTTAATCTCTGGTGGGTCTATGGTCACGGGGTAGGAGTGTTTTTTACTTTAAATTTTGCAGTTGTAGTGGTTTACCTAGTGAAAATAAACAAGTGAGATGGGAATATATTTGGTTTTTATTAAGTTGCCTAATAATTCTGCACAGTAATAGTTACCTGCACAAACAGATATCCTCCTAAGATAGCCAAATAAAAAAAAACACTTTAACTTCCAAAAATATTAAGCTTTGATATTTATGAGTCTTTTGAGGTTGATTGAGAATACAGTTGTTGATCAAAAATAAAAATAATCCTCTAAAATACAACTTGCCTAATAATTCTGCACGCAGTGTAGGTAGATTTTAACAATATAGAGTGTAGGTACTGTCCCAATTATATATATATATATATATATATATATATAAATATATATACATACATACATAGACCTCTCCACTCTTTGTAGGTGGGAAAACTTGCAAAATTGTCAGTGTATCAACAAATACTTCTTTTCCTCACTGTGTGTGTATATTTATATATATATTTAGTTATACATATACATACAGTAAGTGCTTATCACACAAAATTAGAATATCATCAAAAAGTTAATCTATTTCAGTTCTTCAATACAAAAAGTGAAACTTATATATTATATAGTCATTACAAACAGAGTGATCTATTTCAAGTGTTTTTTTTTGTTAATGCTGATGATTTAAAGTCATGATCTCAGTAAATTAGAATACTTTATAACACCAGCTTGAAAAATGATGTTCAGTAAATGCTCTCAATACTTTGCGTGGCTCCTTTTGCATCAATTACTGCATTAATGTTGCATGGTACAGAGGCGATCAGCCTGTGGCACTGCTGAGGTCTTATGGAACCACAGGTTGCTTTGATTGCAGCCTTCAACTTGTCTGCATTGTTGGGTCTGGTGTATGTCATCTTCCTCTTGACAATACCCCATAGATTCTCTGTGGGGTTAAGGTCAGGTGAGTTTGCTGGCCAATCAATCACAGTGATACTGTTGTTTTTAAAGCAGGTATTGGTACTATTGGCATTGTGGATGTGTCCAGGTCCTGCTGGAGAATGAAATTTCCATCTCCGAAAAGCTTGTGGGCAGAGGGAAGCATGAAGTACTCTAAAATTTCCTGGTAGACGGCTCCGCTGACTTTGGTTTTGATAAAACACAGTGGACCTACACCAGCAGATGACATGGCTCCTCAAACCAACACTGATTGTGGAAACTTCACACTAGACCTCAAGCAGCTTGGATTGTGGCCTCTCCATTCTTCCTCCAGACTCTGGGACCTTGATTTCCAAATGAAAAGCAAAATTTGCTTTCATCTGAAAACAACACCTTGGACCACTGAGCAACAGTCCAGTTCTTTTTCTCCTTGGCCCAGGTAAGACGCTACTGGTGTTGTCTATTGGTCATGAGTGGCTTGACAAAAGGTATGCGACACTTGTAGTCCATGTCCTGGATACGTGTGTGTGTGTGTGTGTGTGTGTGTGTGCGGTGGCTATTGAAGCAATGAATCCAGCAGTCCACTCCTTGTAAATCTCCCCAGAACTTTTGAATGTCCTTTTCTTAACAATCCTTTCAAGGCTACGGTTATCCCGTTGCTTGTGCACCTTTTTTCTGCCACACTTTTTCCTGTCACTCAACTTTCCATTAATATGCTTGGATACAACACTTGAAGTAGATCACTCTGTTTGTAATGACTCTATATAATATATAAGTTTCACTTTTTGCATTGAAGAACTGTAATAATTTATCTTTTTGATAATATTCTAATTATGTGATAAGCATGTATATATATATATATGTATATATATATATATACATATATATATATATACATCTTAAAAAAGTTGGCATTAAAATAAATATAAAAAGTGATAGCCATCAGTGAATGGCAGTTACTATTTACTAAGGCAGAAAACAATTTGCCTCCAGTACTCATATATTTAAAAAATTGCAAAGTATAACACTTTAATGCCACTTTATGAGCCTTATAAATGCATGAAAACTGTTTAGTTGTCAGTGACACTCAGCAATGTTTCTATAGCATCAAGTTAAAAACAAGTAACCCCAAAAATCATATATTTGCTATTTATTATACGGTACACATATAAGTAGACTTAGCATGCTGATGTTGAAGTATGTAAACTACCTACTACCATGCTATGCATTTTTACATGTTGTCAAACCATTCACATCATTAACACTATTATTGCAATGACTAGAAATGATGATACAGATAGCAACAATTATAATAATAGTATTAATAATTAATTTAGTTATCTGATAAGCAGCAGATTTCATTACTCATATTAAAAGCAGCAGCATTTGTAGTACTGCTATCATTAGCTTAAATCCATTATTTCATTTCTAAGACTTGTAAAATTCTAGTAAATAAATTTCCCTGTGGTTGTTTAAAGTGTATCAATTTGGAAAACCTGGTTGCACGATGGCCTTTAAAGACTGATTACCTTATTGTAGACAATTTGATGCTGTCTTGCCAATTAATGCTATGTCATGTCTTTGTGTCTCATACATCACACTTCTAGGCAAGGTAGCCTTTATCCATTCACAGCAGAATTAATGATTGTACCTAGTGGAAGCCTGCCGAGGTCTGCTTTTCTTTCTGATGAATGCTGCTAACCTTTAATGTGTATTACATTTGGAATGCACCTAACTTGCAATGCAAAATTGGAATAGTGTGTAAAAAACTTGCACTATTCATTTATGGAGCAAAAAAGAGAGAACTGAGCAAAGCTTACATAATATTAATGCTGTTTAAGTAAATTCATAAAACATTCAATAAAGCTTTTAGATACTTAATACTGTTTAATAACCAAAGCCATGTCTACAAAATTGAAGAAATGCTTAGAAATAATATTGATACTTAGTTGAGTACTGGAGTCTAAATTAATCCATATTCACCATTATCAGTAATGAAATGATTGGCTTCCTGGATTTCCGGAATTGTGGAATTTTGGATCACAAAGGACTTCAAAAAATCAACTAAAAACTTGGTCTCTTGTCTGCCTGACAACTGCAAGAGAGCTGATGACCGATAACAGAGAATAGAGGAATAGTACGGTGTTCATTTTAGGACATGGTCACAAATCAAAGTCAAACATCAGAAATACTCTGATACCTCATTCTGATACTTGACTCTTATACCTGACTTTCACACATGGTCACAAATCAAAGTCAAACATCAGAAATAACATCAGAAATACTCTGTCTGATACCTCATTCTGATACTTGATTCTGATACCTGACTTTCACATATCAAAGTCAAACATCAGAAATACTCTGTCTGATACCTCATTCTGATACTTGACTCTGATACTTGACTCTGATACTTGACTCTGATACTTGACTTTGATACCTGACTCTGATACTTGACTCTGATACTTGACTTTGATACCTGACTCTGATACTTGACTCTGATACTTGACTTTGATACCTGACTCTGATACTTGACTCTGATAGTTGACTTTGATACCTGACTTTGATACCTGACTCTGATACTTGACTCTGATACTTGACTCTGATACTTGACTTTGATACCTGACTCTGATACTTGACTCTGATACTTGACTTTGATACCTGACTCTGATACTTGACTTTGATACCTGACTCTGATACTTGACTCTGATACTTGACTTTGATACCTGACTCTGATACTTGACTCTGATAGTTGACTTTGATACCTGACTTTGATACCTGACTCT
Organism: Ranitomeya imitator; assembly: GCF_032444005.1. Classification (NCBI taxonomy): domain Eukaryota; kingdom Metazoa; phylum Chordata; class Amphibia; order Anura; family Dendrobatidae; genus Ranitomeya; species Ranitomeya imitator. Next base: position 639,400,887 of record NC_091284.1, read on the forward strand.
GATACTTGACTCTGATACTTGACTCTGATACTTGACTTTGATACCTGACTCTGATACTTGACTCTGATACTTGACTTTGATACCTGACTCTGATACTTGACTCTGATACTTGACTCTGATACTTGACTCTGATACTTGACTCCGATACCTGAGTCTGATACTTGATTCTGATACATGAAATTAGTAAAATTAGTAAAATTAGCTAAAATTAGTACCTGGGATCACTTGAGCTTGTGGTGCAATGGTAATGCCGACGGCTGTAGCCTCTGGACGCAGGATCCGTTTTTTTTCCCGCCGATCCTTTTTTTTCCCGCCGGATCGGTTTTATTTTTCTGCCGGATCCGTTTTTGTCGGCCGGATCCGTTTTTTTTCCGCCAGATCCGTTTTTTTCTGCAGGATCCATTTTTTTTCCTCAGGATCTGTTTTTTTTTCCGGATCCGATTTTGTCTGCCGGATCCGTTTTTGTCTGCCGGCTCCGTTTTTTTTCTGCCTGATCCGTAATTTACGCCGGATCCTTTTTTTTTACGCCGGATCCGTTTTTTTACACCGCATCCGTTTTTTTTTTTACACCGGATCCGTTTTTTTCGCCAGATCCATTTTTTTCTGCCAGATCCGTTTTTTTTTCTGCCAGATCCGTTTTTTTCGCCGGATCCGTTTTTTTTGCCGGATCCGTTTTTCTTCCGCCGGATCCGTTTTTTTTACGCCGTATCCGTTTTTTTTCACCGGATCCGTTTTTTTCTGCCAGATCTGTTTTTTTTAACGCCATATCCATTTTTTTACGCCATCTCCGTTTTTTTAACGCCGGATCCGTTTTTTTTTACACCGGATCCGTTTTTTTTTGCCAGATCCAGTTTTTTTTGCCGGATCCGTTTTGTTTACGCCAAATCCGTTTTTTTTCGCCAGATCCGTTTTTTTTACGACAAATCCGTTTTTTTCGCCGGATCCATTTTTTTCTTCCGGATCCGTTTCTTTTTACGCCTGATCCGTTTCTTTTTACGCCAGCTCTTTTTTTTTTACGCCGGATCCGTTTTTTTCCGCCGGATCCGTTTTTCTTCTGCCGGTGGAAAAAACGGATCCGGCGTAAAAAAAACAAACGTTTTTTATGCCGGATCCGTTTTTCTTCCGCTGGGTCCGTTTTTTTACGCCGGATCTGGTTTTTTTTTAACGCCATATCCATATTTTTACGCCGGATCCGTTTTTTTTAACGCCGGATCCGTTTTTTTTACACCGGATCTGTTTTTTTTTCGCCAGATCCGTTTTTTTTTCGCCACATCCGTTATTTTACGCCAAATCCGTTTTTTTCGCCGGATCCATTTTTTTCTTCCGGATCCGTTACTTTTTACGCCTGATCCGTTTATTTTTACGCCAGATCTGTTTTTTTTCCGCCGGATCCGTTTTTTCCGCCGGATCCGTTTTTCTTCTGCTGGCGGAAAAAACGGATCCGGCGTAAAAAAAACACGTTTTTATTCCGCCGGATCAGTTTTTTTTGCCAGATCCGTTTTTTTACGCCGAATCGGTTTTTTTTATGCCGGATCCGTTTTTTTCTGTCGGATGTTTTTTTTAACGCCATATCCATTTTTTTACACCGGATCCGTTTTTTTAACGCCGGATCCGTTTTTTTTTACACCGGATCCGTTTTTTTCACCAGATCGTTTTTTTTTCGCCGTATCCGTTTTTTTTACGCCAAATCCGTTATTTTTCGCCGGATCCGCTTTTTTTACGCCAAGTCCGTTTTTTTCACCGGATCCATTTTTTCATCCGGAACCGTTTTTTTTTTTACGCCTGATCCGTTTTTTTTACGCCAAATCCGTTTTTTTTACGCCGGATCCGTTTTTTTACGCCGGATCCGTTTTTCTTCTGCCGGCAGAAAAAAAACGATCCGGCGTAAAAAAAAGTTTTTTACGCCGGATCCGTTTTCTTTACGCCGGATCCGTTTTTTCTGTCGGCAGAAGGAAAAGTGATCCGGCGTAAAAAAAGGCTCCGGCGCAAAAATAAACTGATCAGGCGTAAAAAAAAACGGATCCGGAAGAAAAAAATGGATCAGGCGGAAAAAAACGGATTCGGTGTAAAAAAAATGGATCCGGCGTAAAAAAAACCGGATCCGACGTAAAAAATGGATATGGCGTAAAAAAACAGATTCGGCAGAAAAAAACGGATCCGGTGAAAAAAACGGATTTGGCGTAAAAAAAAAAAAAAACGGATCCGGCTTAAAAAAAACTCGGATCCGGCGTAAAAAAAACGGATCCGGCGTAAAAAAAAAACGGATCCAGCGTAAAAAAAATGGATATGGCGTAAAAAAAAACAGACGGCAGAAAAAAACGGATCCGGCGAAAAAAAACGGATTCGGCGTAAAAAAACGGATCCGGCGAAGAAAACGGATCCAACAGAAAAAAACGGATCCGGCGGAAAAAAAACGGATCAGGCAAAAAAATGGATTCGGCGAAAAAAAACACGGATCCGGCGTAAAAACACCAGGATCCGGCGTAAAAAAACAGATCCGACGTAAAAAAAAATCGGATCCGGCGTAAAAAAAACAGATCCAGCAGAAAAATAAAACCGATCCGGCGGAAAAAAAACGGATCCTGCGTCTAGACACTACAGCCGTCGGCCTTACCATTGCACCACAAGCTCAAGTGATCCCAGGTACTAATTTTAGCTAATTTTACGAATTTTACCAATTTCATGTATCAGAGTCAAGTATCAGAGTCAGGTATCAGAGTCAGGTATCAGAGTCAGGTATCAGAGTCAGGTATCAGAGTCAGGTATCAGAGTCAGGTATCAGAGTCAGGTATCAGAGTCAGGTATCAGAGTCAAGTATCAGACTCAGGTATCAGAGTCAAGTATCAGACTCAGGTATCAGACCCAAGTATCAGAATGAGGTATCAGACAGAGTATTTCTGATGTTTGACTTTGATTTGTGACCATGTCCTAAAATGAACACCGTAGAATAGGAACAGTGTACATACTTCCTAAAATCCACAAATCTGAAAATCCAGAAAGACCAATAATTTCATCTGTGGGCACACTTACTGGAAGGAAAGAAGGTTTACTTAAAACCCTGGTAAAAGATATAGCTTTTAAGAAGCAACTGAACTACTGAATAAACTAGCAATGATTTGTCCTCAACCAAAAGAAACTATTCTAGTCACAATGTATGCACTCTAATATTCAACACCAGGATGGATAACATTCCTGCAAAATCTTCATGGAAAATTACGGAATTGATTCTGATCCTGTGATGAAATGTACAAAATTATATTTATTAACCCCTAACATCAAAGCCTGTTTTCACGTTCCTGACAAGGCCAATTTTTTCAATTCTGACAACTGTCACTTTATGAGGTCATAACTCTGGAATACTTCAACGGATCCCACTGATTCTGAGAATGTTTTTTTCGGGACACAATGTACTTTTCATGATAGTGGTAAAATTTCTTTGATATGACTTATATTTATTTGTGAAAAGTTTGGAAATTTGGTGAAAAGCTTGAAAATTTTTAATTTTCAAACTTTTAATATTTATGCTTTTAAATCAGAGAGTCATGTCACACAAAGTAGTTAACAATAACATTTACCATGTGTCTACTTTACATCAGCACAATTATTTGTTAGGAAGTTACAAGGGTTAAACGTCGACCAGCGATTTCTCATTTTCATAACAAAATTTACAAACCCATTTTTTTAGGGACCATCTCACATTTAAAGTGACTTTGATGGGCCTATATGACAGGAAATTGCAAAAAGTGACCCCATTCTAAAAACTACATCCCTGCAGGTGCTCAATACCACGTGCAAGAAGTTTCTTAATTCTTCAGGTGCTTCTCAAGCATTAATGAAATGAAGGAAAAAATAAACATTTAATTTTCTTTCTCAAAATTTTTCTTTTAGACCTACATTTTTTACTTTCGCAAGGGTAACAGGAGAAAATGGACCATGTAATTTATTGTGACATTTCTCACAATACCCAATATGTAGAGTAAAACAACTGTTTGGGTGCACAGCACGGCTTGAAAAAATTTGCTGGAATAATTAGGGGACGCCATGTCGTGTCTGGACAGCCCCTGATATGCCTGAACAGTGGAAACCCAAACAATTGACACCATTTTGGAAATTAGACCCATTAGCGAGCATCCCTAAATGTGTATTGAGCGCCTTGAAACCCCAGCTGTTTTTGAAAAATTTATAACGTTGATCCGTGAAAATAAAAAATTATATTTTTTCCACTAAAATCCTTTTAACTCCAAATTTTGTATTTTTAACAAGGGTAACAGGAGAAAATGGACCCTAGAATTTGTTGTATAATTTCTCCTGAGTAGAGATGGGTGGCACCTGAATGTCCATGTCCGGCAGGTTAGGTGAAACAGATCCAAAAAGTATGGGTTCAGGTACCCAGAACTGAACCCAAACCCAGACCCCATTCACTTGAATGGGGGGCCCAAAAATTAAGTGTTTGCCATGCTTTCATGAACATGACAGTGCGGCGAACACCGCTGCTTATCGGCAGTGAAATCATCCCCGCCGGTCAGAGAGACACTGTTCCCATGCTGTGAAAAGACAGCATGAGCGCAGCTGTGATCAGAGTTATAAAGTTCAACTCCAGTCACTGATGTAAGCTAATGGGACAACTGTTCCCAACAGCCAACACCTGCTGCCACTAATAACAGTGAGAGCAGGAGCTGCTGATGGGACGATTCATGAGCTAGCTCCTATGCTGTAAATAAATAATAAAAAAGACCCAGCATGGGTTCCCCCGCTTTTTTTTACAACAGGCCAGGAAAAACTCACAGATGGGGGTTGCAACCCTCTGCTTCAGCTTCAGCAAGGATGCTTATCAAGAAACGAGGGGTCCCCATGCAATATTTTTTTAATTATTTCAATAAATAATTTAACAAAATGGCATTGGATCCCCCATTTTTGTCAACCAGCCTTGCTAAAGCAGACAGCTGGGGGATGGCATTCTCAAGCTGGTAAGGGGCCATGGATATTGAACAACTCAGACTAAAAATAGCAGCCTGTAGCTACCCAGAAAAGGCGCATCTACTAGATGCACCAATTTTGGTGCTTTGCCTAGCTCTTACCACTTGCTCTGTAGAAGTGGCAAGTTGGGTTCATATTTGTGGGGTTGATGTCACCTTTGTCTTGTCCGGTGACATCAAGCCCATGGCTTAATAATGGACAGGTGTCTATAAAATTCCTCTCTATTACTAATCCTATAGATACATGGTAAATAAAGACACTGTCAGAATAAAGTCCTTTAATAGAAATAAAACAGAACACAGTTTTACTTCATTGCTTAAAATTAGCAAAAACAGTTATACTCACCTAATGCCTAATTCCAATGAATCCCTCATTTCCTTTAAGAAAAAAACAACAATTTCCCTCACCTCTCCGTTGTCCTGTCCCACACCCCAATCCATGTGTGAGGAGAAACAGTTTTCAACCTGTATGGTGCCAAGATGCGACCATCCAGGCTGAAAATTACCGTTGACTGCATTACTGCAAGCATATCCTCAGTGACCGGCGGTGACATCATCTAGGTTACCTCCGGTCACTGAAGCTGCATTCCCAGCCTTGCTAAATTGCAGTGACCTTGGTGAGATCCCTGCTAGCACCATGTGAGTACTTTGTATTGGCCAGTATTTTATGCCCAGCTCATGCTTCTGAAGACACGCACCGATAAATTAGGTGGGCTCTCATCACTGCAGAAATGCCAAACGTGTGCACTAAATGTGGTTTAGACACACTGGGACTCAGAAGGGAGAGGGCATTTGGATTTGGGAGTGCAGAATTTGCAGAATTTCTTTTGGGCTGTGAGGAGCCATTTCACTTTTCCAGAGTCTGTGTGCTACCAGCAATGTGGAAGCCCGCTATATTTCTGTTAACAATTGATGGAGTCAAGTGGGGACTTGCTTTTTTGTGGACTGAGTTGAAGCTTTTATTGGGAACATTTTACGTAACATATAGGATCACATTTATCCAATGCTCTACTTTGATGACGTACTTTGGAGTTTCCATCTAAATCAAGTGACGAGACAAATGAAACTCCTGAGGGATCTATTTACGATAATGAAATGGCAGATGGACTTCATCTGGACTCAACATTTTCCTTCTTTTCAGAAGTACACAAAACTGTGGTCATATGCGCCTTTATATTGCCTAAATAAAGAAACATCACAGGATCACCAGCCAGACGAGTCCACTGTGCCTCCAAGTACAGGATATATGTGAGCCAAGCCTTACTTCAATCTTTTGGAGGCAGAATGATAAAATCAACAGCAGGTGAAGAATTTGTATGATTTATTATTTATACTTTTTCTCGTGTGGTATGAGCAATACCAGATTTATATCTTTTTTATGGTTGGCAGCTGTCACACACTAAGAAACGCATTTTATTGCAAAAACTAGTTTTTGCTCTCCCATATTTAGACAGCTATAATTTTTTTCATATTTCAGCCGACAGAGTCATATGACGGCTTATTTTAATTGGTATAATTTTTATGACATTTTTTGATCACTTTCTATTCCGATTTTTGGGAGATAGAATGAACAAAAACTGGCAATTCAGGAATTGTTTTCTTTTTGTTTTTTTTTATACTGTTCCACATGTGGTAAAATTGATAAGACAGATTTATTTTTTAGGTCAGTACGATTACAGCAATACCTCATTTAGATTTTTTTATTTTATGTTTAGACTCATTTATACAATAAAAACTATTTTATACAAAAAATAATTATTTTTGCATCACTTTACTCTAAGAGCAATAACTTTTTTTATTTTTCTGCTGATGGAGCTGTGTGATAGCTTGTTGCTTTCTGAACAAAATGACATTATTTTCAGTGGTATTATTTTTAGATACATTCACAGTTGTCTTTTTGATTGCATTTTACTGCACTTTTTGTTCATCAGTATGATGATAAAGCATTGTTTTTTGCCTTGTTTTTTTTTTGCTTACAGTGTTCACTGAAAGGGTTAACTAGTGCAACAGTTATACAGAGCAGGTTGTTCCGGACAAGGTGATACCAAATACCCTATTTTTCGTATTATAAGACACACTTTTATGATCCCCAAAATTAGGAGGAAAATCGGCATGTGTGTTATAATTCGAACACTGTTCTTACCGATGCTGCGGAGTGTTGCAGTGGTGATGCGACGGCCCTGCGGAGTGCAGTGGTGGTACGGTAGCGAGGATTGGTCCAGCAGTGGGCGTTGGTGGTTTGGCAGCGAGTGGTGGTCCTGCGGTGGCGGTACGGCGGTGAGCAATGGTGGTACGGCAGTGAGCTGTGGCCCTGCAGCGGCGGCATATGGCGCCCTCCATTCTTCTTCCTGGGTCTGGCATCTGGCTTCTCAGATGGCGCAGGCGCAGATGGAGGAAAGCCAAAATCTCCATCCGCACCTGCCTCTACGAGATGTCTCCAGGAGAATGGCTTCAGATGTGGCGCAGGTGCAGATGAAGCTCTCAGCCCGGCCTCGATGATGTCACCACTGGTAAATGATGTCATTCTCACAGCAGTTCATTCACAAGTGGTTTTCAGCCTGGATAGTCGCATCTTAGCACCGTCCAGGTTGAAAACTGTTTCTCCCCCAGACATGGATTATGGCATGGAAGAGAACGACGGACAGGGATGGCATATTGTTGTTTTTTAATTTAATTTTATTACAGGAGATCGAGGGCTTTGGTGGAAGTAGGTGAAGTCATAAGTTTTGCTCTTTATTTGAGGATTTGTTTTTATATATTTTTACACTTTTTAATATAGATTTTTTTTCAACTCTTTAAATTGTCCCAGGATGAGACATCACTGTATTGTAACAGATTGCTGATTTGATACTCTGCAATGCTTCTGTACTGCAGAGCATCAGATCAGCGTCTGACAAGCAGGGAATGAGGCATTGCATTGTCTTGACTGAAGCTCACATGTGTGATCTCCTCAATATCACTGTCACTATTGACAGTGGCATTAGAGGGGTTAAACGCCCGCGATCGGTGCTTGCAAAATAAATAATTTTATTATACTCACCTGCTGAACAGTCCAGTGAGTGTTGATGTTCTTGGTTTGGCGCCTCCCATCTTTAGCGAGGCTAGTTGTCAAAATGTTTAAAAATGTATTTACAGGGCAGGAGCTAGCTGATGAATACTCCCATCAGCCGAACCTACTGCCATTGTTCTCACTTGAATACAACTCTCTTCATTCTCTCCTACGCGCGCTGATCGCCAGCAGAGCAGGGGAGAATGAAGACAGCCGTCTTCAGCACCCAGCGCCGGGAAACAGTGCTTACTATACTACTGCCTCTCTGGTACTGATGCGGCACACGGGCAGCGCATGGTTGCCACACATGTGCCGCAAGTATTACACACATGGACACACGGAAACTGACATCTCCGGTACCGTTTCTTCCAGTACCGGAAATATCAGGACTTGTGAAACTGGCCTTACAGTCACATACAACTAGAGATTAAAAAAAGCTGCACTTTCTGTGAATTATTACTGGTTGTTGTACGCAATAATTGTTGATGCAAGCAGAACTTAGTAGAATGACATCTAAACAGCATGAAAATTCTCTGAGCGCTGAAACATGTTCAGTAATGAAATCAACATTAGCTATAGCTGTCCAGTCAGATTTGTAGATTAATTTCTAATAAACAATATACTACAGTTAACTACATTAAGATTATATCTTATTATATGCATTTTTAATAGCAACAAAATAAGCTTTACTTGTCAGAAATATGGAGAGGGGATACATTTTTATTTAGTAATATTACCTTCTTTTAAAAAATATTAGTTAAAACGTAAGTAATTTAAATTGTTCTTGGAAAACTGAACATTATTAATTACCCATATTTCCTCTACTGTAATCATGTTTTTTCTGTAGACTGGAACATTTGTTCCTTAGTGGTAAATCTTGCACTAAAGATACAGTATAGATTTATATAAAAGTATGTATGACGCTAGTCACTACTCACTAACTAGCCGTGAGGCAGAGTGGTCAAGAGGTCCAAGGTCAAAAGCCAGGAAGATATGCCAAAGACAAAAAGATAAGACAAATGGAAAGTCAGAGGCAAATTCTGGCATCTGGAAACTAAGGTCAGAATGCGACAAAGGCAAAATGAGCTATACAAACAGGTAGTTAAAGCGCAAATCCAAGGTCTGGCAACAAGAGATCAGAACATCAAAACACAAAGTACAGAGTAAACACACCTCTGAGCTAAAGCTATAATTGGCAATGACCTAACATTGCCAGTTAGTTAAATAACCTGCCAATTATTCAGAAAAGAAAACACGTAGAGGAAACCCAAATACATCTCTGACTGCCCGATATGCCCCTGCTATCCATAAGGTAGCTGAGCTTACACTCACAACACTGACAGCCAAACTTGCCCCTAAGGGTTAACATTCGACCCTAAAATTTTCCAGGAAACTGAAGAGGGAAGGCTCTGACTAGACAATTGGCCTTCAGTGAGCGAGGCCGAATTCAGGCTTTCTCCTAGGGTCCTAATTCCCTACAATGAGCAAAATATTGTAAGGAATTTTAGAATCTCCGAGAATCCACAATCCTCTGCACCTTTTACGCTAACTCAAATTTCTGAACAAGTCCTGAATCCATGAAGTTGGTGGCAGACCTGTAATGAATGAAAGCAAACGTAGATATCAACTGGTACTTAGAAAGTAGATCCACGTTCAGCAGTATCTTATCTGAGAAATAATAGTGTACTTGGAAGTCTGGGTGACCGCTTCGACAAAGACTTAGGCATTTCTAGGTGACTTTTCTGCTTGAGGTTGTATTGAGCAGTTCTCAAGGAAATGTACAGCACTACCACAGTAGAAGCAGAGTCCTAGATCACAATGACGTCCTCTCTCAGTGGTCCAAAAGCTGACAGCTCTAACCTCCATCGGTTCTGCTTTAAGAAAGTTGAACAATTCAGGGAAAATGAGAGAAACCTGGTGTTGCTCCTCATGTCTCTCGCAAATCCTGCAATTCATTTAAGTAGCCAAGCTCATGGCCTCCCCCAATGAGCAAGGTAGAGTATGCAAAACCAAAGCGTCCTTAAGAGTATCAGACAGGCCATTGTGGAACTGGAGCATGTGAGCTGCATTATTCCACAAGACTTCCACAAGATTTCAGTGGACCATTGCAGGAATTCAGACATATAGTCTTCAGTGGTGCAGCCCACCTGTGTTGAATTCATGATCTTTACCTTTGCAACCTTGTTCCTATCAAACCCTAATATGTCAGAGAAGGCATCAACAGAAGAAGGTTTTTGGGCAACTCGTTGTAGGGACATGATTATTCCCAATAAAGCAATCATCATTTCACCGGGTTGAGAAATGCCTGGAAGGAGGATGGTATCGTGAGCACGTGACCGGTAAATAAAGTGGAAAGTCCAGCAAATGCAAAATTCATTAAAACATCACATTTATTTGTAGATTAAAACATGAAAAAGTAATGTTTAAAGAACATTGGAGCGACGGTTGACGCGTTTCGAGTAAAGATAAGCAAACCATTCAAGGTTCTGTTCAATTTGCAGAGCATTTACACATTCGACGAACATGTTCGCCGAACAATTCGACGAACATAACCAAACCCCATTAAATTCAATGGGAGGCCAAAACAAATGTAAACACAATACTTTAAGGGGTGAGAAAAGCTTCACAAACAGCTAAAATTAGGGGTAGACACCATGAAAATTGGCACTCATTACGGGTGGAAGAAAGGCGATTCAGGCAGCTAAATAGGAAAGGGTTCTATACAGTTAGAGCAGTCAGACTGTGGAATGCACTACCACTAGATGTAGTAATGGCAGACACTATAACAGTGTTTAAAAAAGGGCTGGTCCGTTTCATTGATACACATAACATGCGGGTTATAGTTAAATTTGTGACAAAATGTACAGTTGGTGGAGAAAGGATGAACTTGATGGGCCGAGGTCTTTTTCCAACCTATGTAGCTATGTATAGCAAATATGTAGCTATGAAATTGATGCCACTTTAGTGGTGTGTGACAATATTTTTTTTTAAATGTGGAGACTGCAAGTTGGGTCTTTATCTGGTGAGTTGCCTGTGTAGGTAGGGCTCCCAGAAAGGCTCCCAAAATTCATGATTAAGGGTGTACAGTCACCTGAATCGTTTCAATGTTGCATTTCATGTAGCTGTCTACACTGAAGTTGTCTCTCTCTTTGCTAAGCACTTTTGGGGAATAAAGAAAGAAGTTTGTTCACAAGTACATTGAGCTGGACTTCTCTTGTGTTTGATTGCGCCATGCCTTGAAACGGCATTTCCTGCGCTCCAAACACCTAAGGATGTCCATCATGATGAGCTGGCCTTCTGATTTTTCACTGAAACACTGTTTTATCACAAACAATTTGTATTATCAAATTGGACTTCCTGACTGCACCTCAATATTAGGCCTAACGATTTTTAAGTAGAGATCTGGCCTGATTTCTCACTGAAACTGAAAAACTATTTGATCACAAATGGTTTAGACTAGCAAATTGGGTTTACTGGCTGCACCAAATATTAGGCATAACAATTTTTAAGAGTAAATATGGCCTTCTGATTTCTCACTAAAGCACAGTTTTATCACAAACAATTTGAACTAGCAAATTGTGCCTCCTGTCTGCACCCCAGTTTTAGGCCTAATGATTTTCAAGTGACAATCTGACCATCTGATTCCTCATTGAAACACAGTTTTATCACAAATGATTTGTATTAGCAAATTTAGCCTCCTAGCTGCACCCCAATATTAGGTCTATTTTTAAGTGGAAATATTTCCTTCTGACTTCTAACTGAAACACAGTTTTATCACAAACTATTTGGATTAGGAAATTGGGCCTTCTGATACTGCAACACAGTTCTAGCACAATCTAGTTAGATGCTGGAAGATCGATTTCACAAAGGACAGTATCCTATCTAGATAACTGACAAGTTTACTTTCAGCTGCAGCAGCACTAGCAGAGGCTGGTCTCTGCACCGTGACACTAACAACATGGTGCAAGAAAAACAAGCTTTTTATGTGGATAGGGACATGTGACTTTTGGTAGCCAATCACAGAAGACCTTGTGTCGCGTCGTTGAGGATAGTTTCTGTGTCCTGTTTAGCTGTCAGATTGTATACACATTATGATATTAAAGAAAAAAAATTACACTCCACAGCTCCTCTAAACCTGACACATCCCCACACCTCATCAAACACGTTCCCCCCCCGTTCCTCTCGCTATTCACACAGCACCACTATCCTAGCCAAATCCTAACAAAAGCGTTAGTGGAAACACGATGATTTACCGAACTGAGAGCAAATTTTGCCAACTTTAAGTAAAATGCTTTGGAAAACAAACACAAATCCGCATGTGCTATGTTAGTGCCAAATTTGAGATTGGCTAATGTTTTCCAAACAAGTTCGCTTAGCTCTACTAATGATCTTACTGCTGATCAGAGCCACCAGTGTTTCTTGCGCTGTCATGCAGATGACAGTGCAAGAAACACAGTGATGTGGATGGGTGTTTGGTATGGACCCCGAACTTTATTGTTCAGGCTTGCCTATCTCTAGTGGTTAGTATCTTGGCCATCAAAAATCAGTGATTCCCAGTGGAGCACCATTTGTTTAGCAAAGTCATTTACCATCTACATAGTCACTGGGTAAGCCTCTCCTCTCCTGGTCTTCTCTCTTTCTCTTTTGTAAAGTGTAAGGTCTAATGGCTAGTGGTGTCTCTATCTCTTCTGCAGAGGGTATACTCTTATAGTCAGTGGGAGCCTCTTTCTTCTGTACAGTATAAGGTCCTATGGTCAGCGAGGTTCTCTCTCTCTCTCTCACCTGTAAAATGTAATGAAAATAGGACTGAGATACAATAGCACAAAATAGTCTTGTTCAGTAACTAAAGAGATGTGCTCATCTGGCAGAGTTAGTGAGATCACAACTAGTGTTGAGCGATACCGTCCGATACTTGAAAGTATTGGTATCGGATAGTATCGGCCGATACCCGAAAAATATCGGATATCGCCGATACCGATATCCGATACCAATACAAGTCAATGGGACATCAAGTATCGGAAGGTATTCTCATGGTTCCCAGGGTCTGAAGGAGAGGAAACTCTCCTTCAGGCCCTGGGATCCATAGGGATGTGTAAAATAAAGAATTAAAATAAAAAATATTGATATGCTCACCTCTCCGGCGGCCCCTGGACTTCACACTGCTAACCGGGAGGCTTCTTTGTTTAAAAAGCGCGCCTTTCGGACCTGTGAATGACGTCCCGGCTTCTGATTGGTCGCGTGCCGCCCATGTGACCGGCACGCGACCAATCAGAGGCCGCGACGTCATTCGCATTCACAAAACTGCTAATTCTAGGAATTGAGGACCTGCGAATGACGTCGCGGCCTCTGATTGGTCGCGTGCCGGTCACATGGGCGGCACGCGACCAATCAGAAGCCGGGACGTCATTCACCGGTCCGAAAGGCGCGCTTTTTAAACAAAGAAGCCTCCCGGATAGCAGCGTGATGTCCAGGGGCCGCCGGAGAGGTGAGCATATCAATATTTTTTATTTTAATTCTTTATTTTCCACATCCCTATTGATTCGATACCGATACCCGATATCACAAAAATATCGGATCTCGGTATCGGAATTCCGATACCGCAAATATCGGCCGATACCCGATACTTGCGGTATCGGAATGCTCAACACTAATCACAACCCTAGAACAATCTCAATAAAGCGGCTGCTTCAGATCAAAAGATTGTGCAGGAAATTGAAAAGGAAGATATTTTCTGCTCTGCCAATGACCCCAGTATAAGGATGAATGGATTTCATATGGCAATGTTTAGAGGACTGCGGTTATTATTGCTCAACACTTTTAAAAGTTCACAGACTTCTTCATCAGGACAAACCATATACAGAACCATATACAGAGGGTATGGAAAGTATTCAGACCCATTTAAATTTTTCACTGTTTCATTGCAGCCTTTTGGTAAATTCAAAAAAGTTAATTTGCTTCTCACTAATGTACACTCTGCACCCCATCTTGAGTGAAAAAAACTGAAATGTAGAACTTTTTGCAAATTTATTATAAAAGAAAAACTGAAATATCACATGGTCATAAGTAGAGTTGAGCGACCTTGACCTTTTTAGAGTCGAGCCGGGTTTCGCGAAACCCGACTATCTCAAAAGTCGAGTCGAGTGGAATCGGCCGATTATCGCGAAAAGTTGGGGATCGACCAAAACACGAAACCCAATGCAAGTCAATGGGGGAGCATAGTCGACAGTGAGTAGAGGCCAGGAAAACATGTACAGAGCCCATTGTATTGGCAAAAACATCCATTCTTGCTACTGAAGCTTGTCAATCATAATTTAGCTTATAATAATTGTAATTGTAAGGCATTTGAAATTGGGGGTCATTTGGCTAAAGTTGTGGGGGGTAGGGCTGGTTCAAGCAACTAGTGGGCCAAGGACATCTGGACCACGTCACGGCAGTGGAGCAGGGAGAGGTAAGTATTTCAACTTTGCAAGTGCTGTGATCCTGAGCAAGCAGGGGGGGCCCACTCGTTGGCATTGGCACTGGCACAGGGCCCCTCAAAGTACAGCGGTGTGTTTGCACGGCGGGGGCGCCTCCCACCGGCAGCAACACTTTTGCGTACTATGAGAGGCCCTGTGCCAGTGACGTCGCCAACGAGTATTCCTCCCCCCACCTGATGAAGGAACCTGCACCTTCATCTGCACCTTCCTCTTTGTCCCCGTGTAATGTGGTATGGTATGCGGGAAGGGGGACCTGACTTTCAGCAGGGTCACAATCTTGCAGTGTAGCATGCACGGGGAATGTTGCGTTATGGGTCAATGTACCAGCAGACTCATCTATCACTGGCTGGGCAATGGGCAGGATGAGGGGGAAACAGATATGGGCCCAAAGAATAAAGTGGGCTAAATGCAGTTCAAAATTGGTAACAGGACTAAACAGGGGGCATTGCTTTGTTCAGTGGAGGACAACTGGAATG